>NW_028151995.1:0-164000 GCF_964638095.1 Poromitra crassiceps
AAACATGAGTGTGTCCGCTGCAATACATTCCCCTGAATGCCAACAAACAATGGCTCATGACTGATGATGTTTATTGAGTGCCAAAACTACTTTTTTATGTAACTTATGCAGCTAATTATAGCTTAACGTTAGGCGCGCTAACGAATTAGCGCGCCTAACGTTAGCATTCATTTAATTCATAATTTAACCATTTTTGTACATATCTGTCACTGACTAAGGTTACCATAGCTAATATCCATCATTACATTACGCAGTCAGGCAGGATTATTTTGGTTAGCTGGGCGAAAACTGTAAATTCAGAGCCGATTTTCAGAGCTAAATTACAAGGCCCGAACACAGAACAGTGTTCGGCCTGTGTTGATGACTTGTTTTCCGTCCATTTCTGATTTCTCCCCAACTCTTGACCCATAAGTAACGCTAACTTGACAAGGTTAGTAAAAAATAGTTAGACTTACCGACACGGAAATTAGATCCATATCCATGTCGAGACTGAGACTGGCTGTACTCAGACTGTAGATGTAGCTACTAGCTAACGTTAGATAAAGGAAGTAGGGGCGCAGAGTCAAACTTGTTCTTCGTCTGTGTTTTTGTTGAATTTCCGGCAGATGACGCCTAGCGGCACAATGCTGCCTCTCACAGGTTGGGAGATTGCCGTACAAGTAGTGAATTAAGTGAATGCCCGCAGTATGCGGGCAAAAAGTACAGAGCACTCTGTGTATAAGTAAAAGTACGCCTGTGAAAATGAACTTTCACATGTGACTTTATGACACACTGCACTTTCACATGTGAATAGTTTCTCACATGTGTACAATCAAATGAGACTTTGTGACACTCTTTCCACATACTACTAATCTACTCACATGAGTAGATTACAACCACAAATTAAAATTATAAATTAACATGGGTGTGTGTGTGTGTGTGTGTGTGTGTGTGTGTGTGTGTGTGTGTGTGTGTGTGTGTGTGTGTGTGTGTGTGTGTGTGTGTGTGTGTGTGTGTGTTGACTTTGTCTTCAAATTCATTAACCACAGTGAAATGCTCAGGTAGATGTGGGGGGTGAATGTATGAACGAGTATGGGAAGACTCGCACACCACAAGATGAAGAGAAGGAAAAACTCCTTAGGCAGAGGCTAGATTTTTTATTTTTTTATTTAACCATGCTATAAAAAGTGCAAAAGTGCTCAGTGCATAAATAATAAAGTGCTGGCAAACGTTTCGATCACAAGATCATCATCAGTGTCATACACCAACAGGAAGACATACCTCTATTTAAAGGCTATACATGAGGTGGTGCTAATCAGCTACCGTAGTGTTAATGAGTCAATTAAGTCATCAATTTATATTTATTATGCTGTAGTCACATGTCAACATGTATATAGGATCAAACATGACTACCAGTGTGTTGATCTAACACATTCCACATGTCCAAATTCTGTCTTATGTTATTTTCATGTTATCATGTGACAAAATAACACATGAATTTCACATGTTCACATGCATTATCATTATTATGTTATTGCGTGAAATTAGTTTTTTCTGTAAGAGACTTTGGACAAATATGTAGATGTTGCCTTGAGAATAGAAATATGACCTGGACTTCATGTATGACATGAGCTATATATGGATTATGACACAGTGTATACAAACAGATTTGTAAATGACCTATATAGGAGGCATATACCTTGTATTGTGTACATATATGGCCTATATGTGGATATAAAGAAGTGAGACCTATATGACCTGTATTATGAACATATAGGGCCTTTATGTTGTGGCGATCGCCCAATTTATAATAATTAATAATAATAATAATCATGTTTTCTGCCAGTAAACAGTTTCCCCTCATCTCCATACACACACCCCAGTCTGTCAACCAGTGAGATGGCTCTAACTTACCCGCTTTGAGAGACACCAGTCTCGGTATGTGCCTTTAAGTATGCATGAGACCCAGTATGGCCGCCCCCGCCAGTCATGGAAAAGCAGCGAGACGCTCTGTATGAGCCTGACGTTTCGTCCGTTGCCTTACTACGGGCATTTTCCCCGTGAAAGTCCGCGTTATAATCCGTGTGCCCTCGGGAATCCTGGCGTCTGGAATCTGGCCATCTCATCTACTCTGTGTTTCCTCTTGTCTCGTCACGTCACCTCTCTTCGCATCAACAGTCCGGTAAACTGAATACGCTGACAGCCGTGAGTTGTTGGAGAGCTGATCGTTTGCTAAACGAGACCTGACCTGACTATACTTTTCTTTACTGACTTTCTTCTTGTTTCCTGCGGGTTTTGGAGTGTGTGGAGTACTTCCTTGTTTTGTTTCTATTGGAGAGTAACCGCGAAATCCCGGAAGTGGAATTATTTTTGTTACGGGAAAAACTGTACTGTTTCACTGGATTGAACTGAACTGTCTTGATTATTCGAAATCCCGGAGTGGACTATTTTTTGGTTTGATGAACTTTCCGTTTCTTTACCTTCATTCTAATAATAATCCGAATCTCAAACTGAGTTGCTGGTGTGGTGTGAATTTATTGCATTGTTTCATTCCCTTGAATTTGAGTGTTTATATTGCTGTGTGTTGCATTTATGGTTGCTATTTAATCTTGATTGTGCATTCAAATAACCGGGTTAAGGGTTCATGTGTTTTTTTACATGTATCCTTTGTGGTGTTTTGACACGGACAAGCTATTTGACTGGTCAAACCGCTACAATGTGTATATAAAGAAGCTATATAGGAGACATATATGCCCTGTATGTGCACATATAGTACCTATATGTGGATATAAAGAAGCTATAGGAGACCTATATGCCCGGTATATGCACTTATATGCACCTGAATCTGGCCTATATGCAACCTATATGCGGCATAAATGTGGCCTATATGCGCATATATGCACCTAAATCTGGCCTATATGCAACCTATATGCGGCATATATATGGCATATATGCTCATATATGCTGCATATAGGCTGCATATAGGTTGCATATAGTTGCATATATGTTCATATAGATTCTTTCCATGTGGGTAATCCCTCACGACAGCCTCTTGTTCTGCAGAGAAGACCTTGTTGTGGCCCCTGTAGCCTGGTAATGCTGCATTGCTGTCGGTGGCTTTCCTTTGCATGTATCTCTCTAGAGTTGTTGGAGGAACACCGTGAGCTTTTGCAGCCCCACGAACGGATTGCCCACCTAGCACAGCCTGGTATGCTAAGGGAAATGCATCTGGAGGGTAGAGACCTCTAGAGGTCATTCTGATCCTCACCCTTGGCATTCCCTGCAAACAGCAGCAAAATAAATACATATTTAATAACAGAGCAACAGACAGCCACAATGCCCCGTTCATCCCGCGACCGTCTCCCTCAACGTTTTGCTAGCTAACACAAAGGAGAAGTCTCCATTTGCCATGAAACCACCACTGGTAGATAGCCAACAGATTAGCCTAGCAGATGAAATACATTTACAATCGGTAACGAATAAATATAGCCGTACAAACGGAAAACAACAGAAAACACAATGTTTTACTTACCAAGTGAAAAAGCGTAAAAACGAAGTAAATTGAGGATATCTCCGTCAATACGGATCTGAATTGGGAAATAATTTGTGTGTGTCGTTTTGGCGGCGTGATGATGATGATGATGTCGCCGGAAATTCCGGAATACGTCGCGTAACGCGATAAAAGGTCCGTGCTGCAACCATCCCGCTGCCCCGTTGGTACCGGCTCTCCCCTACTCTGAAAGGGTTTTTCCCCCCTTGAATCAAATTGTACATTATCAGCTTTATTTTAGCATGCAAAAGTAGCACGAGACCCATTCCTGGCTGTTCATTGGCTAATGAGTCTCGCATTTTGGTCCTCCGCTGATGCCACTCTCTCTCTAGAGCAGTGGTTCTCAACTGGTCTAGCCTCATGACCCACATTTTTTCTTAGTCATTAAGTCGTGACCCAAATTTCAGATTTTTTTTTTAGGCCTATATGCTTTTTAAAGAAGTTTAAAGCAGCTACGAGCAACTTTTTCGATTGTTATTAAACAGTATAATTACAATATTGATGCATCACATCTTACGTATAATAGTAGCTGAGACCAAAGCCATGTGAATCGGAGATTGCTCCCTTAGATGATTATTAAGTCTGTGTCTGTCTAAACTCGCGTCAACAGGGGGCTCTCTCTCTCTCTCTCCTTACCGCCGGACCGGATAAACGCGGAAGTGAAACCCGGAAGTGAAACGCAGCTGCCTGCCTTACCCCGTTCGCGATGCCTAGCAACATTGTTTATGCTTTTTTGTATTGTTAACGCCATGCATACTCTCGCGAACATCTCTCGTTATATTCTAACAGGTTTTTTGGAAGTTATTTTGTGGTTATGGCCGAAGTGGCTGCTGCAAACCGTTTCATTTCACTTCCTGATCTTCCCTGGCCACATACAGGCTAACACTGGCCGATTCACTCAGGGTTCAAGCGAGACTACTCTGCGTTGGTCTCGTCTACTATTAGAGGTAAGATGTGATGCATTGATATTAAATTTAGACTGTTTAATAACAATCGAAAAAGTTGCTCGTAGCTGCTTTAAACAAGAGCACTGGTGATGCTCGTAGCTAGCATGACATGTTTGGTACCAAAGGATGCCCTAGGCCTTCTAGTTTCAGAGGATATCTGGCTTTAAAATGAGCCTGAGCTACAGCCTCTGAAAGACAGCAATGTTGGCCATGAACGCCGGCATCCTCAAGGAGTAGAAGAACAGTCAAAAGGGCCCACTCAAAAGGGCCCCGCGACCCACTTTTGGGTCCCGACCCACCAGTTAAGAACCACTGCTCTAGAGGACACTGGCTCTACCATCTTACAGCTGATGACCAGTTACAGTGTTTCTGTAACGAAGGGACAGGAAGCAACGACTAGCCAAAACAACATCATTGGAGGGTATTCTGTGATTGACAGGCGTAGGGACCAGTGCTGTCATTTGATTGATTGACAGACAGGGAGGTCATGGGCCAATGGGACACCATGGTTTGACTGGACACCAGAAAATCAAAAAGAACACGCTCAACTCGGAAATAATATTAACTGGGTGCTGGATCCTAAAGAGTTCAAATGATAAAGAAAGATAAGGACAGCACTCCAAGTTAAAAGAATATTTATTGCCACACGGACGTTTCGGGGCAGCCGCCCTTCTTCAGCGTGTAAAGGCAAAAAAACACAGGTGCTTCACCTTCACCCTAATTAAGGAGTCAAGAGTCAGCAGGGGGAGTCAACAATGTAGATATACAGAACCAACACACATGAGAATACTTTGTGAACATCAAAGTTGAAAGTAAATGGATATACTTTAGAAAAAAAATATATCAGCTGCTGCTGACCCATGAGGAAGGGTCACATCCTGTTGCGTCCCTAAGTGCGAGCTGCAGACAGAAAGGGTCTGAACCAGGGTGGGGTTTCAGCAAGCCTCGTTCACAGTCTCATCGGGGACTAGTTGCCTCTGAAGAGGTTTTCTCTGGCCTGGACTGCTTGGAAAACAACATTCACGTTCTAAGCATGGGCCACAGGGAGAGGTTATTTACACAGTCAAGCATTTTGAAGATGGTTGCTGCTGTGTGGAAATGTTTGCTGTGCACTCTCTGCCAGAGTCTACAGGAATCCAGCAGGAACTTCCTCTAACTCTCTGGCCCTCGCTCCAAGAGTTAACAGCAATGAAAGGTTTACTGGCTGAGCCGAACAAAATGACAGGAACGTGAGAAAACAACCTATCAATATTGTGTTGGTATCTGAAGCACTGCAGTGTGTTTGTTCTCCTACAAAAGCTTGAAATTCAACTCCTTTGATGGTCACAGAGAGAGAGCGATAATATTTTCATGGAAGAAGACAGCATTTAAGACCAAAAGGTTCAGAAAGCATTCCCTTCGGCTAGTAACAGCAATTAAACTGATTTACAAAAAGTGCATGGAGGAACAGCGTGCTGTGAACCTGCCTTCACCAAGCTTCAAAGCTAGCCTGCCCTGTGCCAATGCACTTCATTGAAGATAAGAGGTCGCAGACAAGAACCTTTCAAGAGAATAGACGAGTGTTTCAAAAGAGAGTCTACATGAGTGAGCACCAGGGCAGAAAGGACTACGCTAGGCATCCTGGCTCAATTGACTGCGGTGCCAGCCTCATCCACTGCTAACAATTTAAGCGGGAAGATAAGGAAGTGCGGTGCCGTGACGGGCGTTCAACACACAGCAACACAGTTGAAAGGGGGAATGGGGAGTGGAGCCGAGGGTAGGCGGATTGTTCCCATGCTGCTGATTAACATCAGCCGTCAGAGCTCCAAACTGCCAGTCTCATTTCCAATCTGCTTCTGGTGCAGGGCACCTTAACACAAACCTGTTCTATATTAAAGAGCAAAGGGTTCTGCAGCTCCCCCGAGGGAACTGCATTTATTTTAGATCAGGGAAAGTTGACTGCAAGCAGAGCAATCTCCATCAGCTATAGAGCTCCACCCGCCCATTACAAACCCTCCATAGTGTCTAAACAGCGATTATCTGCAGGCAATCCAATGCCACTTTTCCTGGCAAAGCCCTCAAGTGACTCCACTGGGTCCATCACGATAACCTAACATGCATGCCTACATACACATGGACTGTGCATTAGATGAGAGAGCAAGTACAATTGGGGAGAACATTTTTTTTTAAATTAAAAAACAATTAACACATTGAGTGCCAGCCGTTTTTTCAATCCTGTAGGTAAGTTGTGCCAGGTTTTTTTTTGAGGATTCTGGCTCATTTTACAACAGCCGAGGATTCTTTTCTGTTAAGACTTCGTGAACACCAATCATCTAAAAATAACTAATAGAATGTGTGCTTTCTCTGTCTAAAAGAGTTAGTTTGCAGAGTTAGTAGTTATGTAGATATTAGCCGTTGAGTACAGCATGGTTTTAGCGTATGAGACAGGAAGCTGAGATAATCGCAGTTTTGTGAAATTCAATCAAACAGCAGAACAGTCACCTGCCTGTGATTACAGCCCCCACAGCGTGTCTGTCTCCCACTCTGTGTGCTCTCTCTCTCTCTCTCTCTCTCTCTCTCTCTCTCTCTCTCTCCTCTCTCTCTCTCTCTCTCTCTCTCGGGACTAGAGAGAGAGAGAGAGAGAGAGAGAGTGTGTGTGTGTCTCCAAACTCCTCCCTCCGTCTGTGCTGCTGAGGGAGGATTCTCCGCGGCCGTCTGGACTGTAAAACTGTTTCTTGAGGTGTCGGCTGAGAGCTTTGAATAAGCTTTTGCGATTCTGGTCTTATTTATGCGCAAAGGTACTCGAGTGTGTGTGTGTGCGCGCGCGCGCGCGTGTGTGTGTGTGTGTGTGTGTGTGTGTGTGTGTGTGAAATCGAAAGAGTTTTCGCCCAGCTACTTCCTTGAAAATTACACTGGCTTTCTCCAGCGCGCTGGCTGGCTGTGGCTCTGGCTCTGGCTGTGGCTGGCTGTGGCTTTGTCTCTGTCTGGAGAGCACTGTCGCCACTTAGTGGTCGGTAAAATAGATTATACACATTCTCTTCCTCCCAATATTGATATAGAAGACGTAAAAGGGGTTGATTGATGTCCCACCGTCAAAAAAAAAAAATGTTTATGTAAGACGAGATAGCTCGTCTATGGCACTCAACCGTTGGATTATGTAAGACGAGATATCTCGGCTATGGCACTCAACGTGTTAACAGCTTGAGTGCCATGCCCAATGCATGAGCATGTGTGATTTTGCCGAAAAAATAATTCCAACTGAATTTTGTGGAGATTTACGTACTGTACATTTATTTGGTCCAATGAGAGTTGGCTGTGCAGATGATAAGAGAGGAGGCAGTGAGTGCACATTGTGAAAACGCATCTAAATTGGTTGTTGTAAGATGGTGCAATAAGTTGGTACTGTTCTACACCACCGTTGAGTCCATCCTGGCCTCCTCCATCACCATCTGGTATGCTGCTGCTTCCCTCAAGGACATCTCCAGACTGCAGCGCATCATCCGCGGTGCTGAAAAGGTGGTCAGATGCAGCCTGCATCCCTTCAGGACCTGCACACTGCCAGGATGCTGAAGCGGTCTTGGAAAATCATGAAAATCATGACCCCTCCCACCCAGGCCATAAACTCCTTGAGGCTCTCCCCCTTGGCAGACGACTGAAGTCTGGCGGTACCAGAACCTCTCGTCACAGGGACAGCTTCTACCCAACTGCCATACGCCTCTTCAACGAGACCCGAAAGCCCCTACAAATAAGGACTTTATCAGTGGCTATTACAGTTAATCTTGATCTTGAATCTTAAATAAGGCTTAAGGAATCTCATGTCTTATGCGGTGTTTTACTGTCAACAATGTGGCACATCAAAAGCCTCTAAATATAGGCTGATATGATTAGATTTGTCTGCAATTTGTGTCTTTCTCCCTTCCTGTGTTGTCACTGGGCCCGGGTGTGTGTGTGTGTGTGTGTGTGTGTGTGTGTGTTGGAATTTTATTGTGAAGGGCTGTGTGAACTGTGAAGTGTGTAGATTCAAGAGATTCAAGATTTTTATTGTCACTCCATGGTACATGTATCACGTGTGAAATTCTTGTGCTGTGGACTCCGTTTACAACATAGTACAAATGTAACAGGGCATATGAGTGCAAAAACAACAAGAGACACAACAAGCAATAAGGCAGTATAGTGATAAGACAAGTTAGAGACAGTGGCATATTCACTGCACATAGGTGCACATGTCCTGTGCATACTTTAGTCGTGCTTAAAATTTTAAATTCGGCGTATTTGACATACAGGTGCAAATAGCATATTCCTTATTAAACATACAATTGTGTCTTTGATGATCTTCAGGGACCTCCTGAGGCACCGCTGTTTATACAGTTCATGCAGATCTGGCAACTCACATCCTGTTACTTGCTGGGCCGCGCGTCTCACTCTCCGTAGCGCCCTGCGGTCCATGGTGGTACAGTTCCCATACCAGGTGGTGAAGCAGCCAGTCAGCAGGCTTTCAATGGTGCCTCTGTAGAAGTCCGTAAGGATTTCTGTCCTTAGCCCAAATTTCTTCAGGCGCCTGAGTCCGTGTATTCGCTGTTGGGCCTTTTTGACAACAGTGGCGGTGTGGCCGGCTTAAGTCAGGTCCTGGTGGATGTTGACTCCCAGGTAGCTGTCCACCCTTTCCACCACTGTGCCGTTGATGGTGATTGGGGGGTGTGTGCCCCCCCCCCCCCCCCCCCCTCCTGTAGTCTACAATGATCTCCTTGGTCTTGGAGATGTTCAGAGAGAGGTGGTTGTCCTGGCACCATTGTTCCAGGGCCCCTACCTCCTCTCTGTAGGCCGTCTCGTCGCCCCCCAAGATCAGCCCCACGACCGCTGTGTCGTCTGCAAACTTCACGATGGTGTTCGAAGTTTGAGTCGCCACGCAGTCGTGGGTGTAGAGGTCGTACCAGAAGGGGCTGGAGACGCACCCCTGGGGCGCTCCTATGCTGATGGTCAGTGGTGAGGAGGTGAGGTTGCCCACCCTCACCACCTGGCGGCGGTCTGTCAGGAAATCCAGGATCCAGTCGCACATTGCTGTGTTTAGTCCCAGATCCTTGAGCTTGCGTACCAGCCTGGAGGGCTGGTAAGACTGTAAGACACCTCTTACATAGGTGTCCTTCCCCTCCAGGTGGGACAGGGCGGTGTGGAGCACATGTGCTACTGCATCCGCTGTGCTCCTGTTGGGGCGGTATGCAAATTGTAGCGGGTCGTGGTCCGGGGGGAGTGTGGGGCGGATCTTTGATATGACCAGCTTTTCAAAGCACTTGCTGGCTATTGGCGTGAGGGCTATTGGGCGCCAGTCATTGAGGCTAGTCACTTTTTGCTGCTTGGGAATGGGGATGATTGTCGCTGCTTTGAAGCAGGAGGGAACTCGTCGGAGGGAGAGAGACTGGTTGAAAATGTCTGTGAATATGCCTGCCAGCTGGTGGGCGCAGGCCTTGAGGACCCGCCCGGGGATGCCGTCCGGGCCGGCCGCCTTGCGTGGGTTGATACGCAGGAACGACCGGCACACTTCATCCTCAGTGATGGTGAGAGGGCGGTCTGGATCTGTGGGGGGTGGAAGGTGGGGGGGGTTGGTGGTTAGGTGGGAATGGGAGGGGGTGGGGGTGCTGAGGGGTGGGGGGGAGGAGGGGAGGGGAGGTGGTCCGGGGGGGGAGGAGGAGGGGTGGTGGGGGGGCGGAGAGGGGGAGGGGTGATGGGGGGGAGAGGTGGCGGGGGGGGAGGAGAGGAGGGGAGGGGTGATGGGGGGAGGAGAGGAGGGGGAAGGGGGGGTGGTGGGGGGGAGGAGAGAGGGGGGGGTGATGGGGGGGAGGAGAGGAGGAGAGGGGTGGGAGAGGAGGGGAGGCGCTCTGGCAGAGGGGTCGAACCTAGCGTAGAACGCGTTGAGTTCGTCCGGTAGGGTGGGTGACGTGCTGGGGTTCTGTCGTTTCACCTCTTTGAAGTATGTGGCAGCATGGAGCCCTCTCCACAGGTGTCTGGGGTTGTTAGTGTCCAATTTTGACTCCAGCTGCCTTCCATAATCTCTCCGTGCTATTTTTATAGCGTAGTATAGTATAGTGTAGACATGTGTGTGTGGTGTGTGCGCCATTTGACTGTGACAGTTGCTGGTATTTCAATCCACATGTATGCGGAGCTCATTTTTTATTTTTTTTAACCAGATTATGAAAGTGCAGATTGTAAAATTTTAAATTATGTGTCACACATTGTAATCTGAAAAGAAATGAAGGAGATATGCTTATTTGAATGCTCCTAAAAGCCACATTCAGAGATAACGGCCCTCAAAGTTGGAGAAGCTTTTCACAGCTAGGCAGCCAGGTAAGGGGGGAATGGACAACAAGGGCTTTTATTGAACAAGAATAGATACTTATTTACTGATTCTAAAACGGCTGCATTTTATGTGGAATGGATAGTTCAAAACCTAAACTTATGTATTAACTCATTCTCTGCCAGGGTCATTTCGGTCTGTGTGCTCCCAGTGCCAGGATTTTGAGCATATTTCCTGATCTTCCAGGACCCACAGAATATTCTATGCTAGGAATAAAATTACACAACATATCTCACAATAAAGCAGAGACTCTCTTCTTACCCCTTGTAAAAAACTGAAACTCTACCATGTTTCCTTGTTTAGTTACAAGCAGTGGAAGTTAGCTTGTTTTCACTAAAAATGCCCTCCTTGGAAGAGAAATTGGAGAAAAAGAGGTTTTTAGTAAAGGACACCGTTTCAAGCAGAACTCTATTTTGAGCCTTTTATTTTTTGCCTCAGTGACACATCAGACATATACAGTATTTGTTTTCCCAAAAAAAAAAAAAAAAAAAAAAAAAAAGTTTTTACTGACTTTTACTTCCTGGAACTTATTTACCAGATAGTCCAAGACTGGAGGGACCTTGAACAATCTGTCACCTGGGTTTGCTACAGTATTGTCAGTAAAATGGAAGAACCTCAGAATAAGTTGGAACCTATTTCGAGACATGGTCTTTCCGAAATAGGGGGAGGTGTAAACCTCGCCAGTGGACCAATACATGCCCAGTTCTGGCTTACGGATTATGCCGGTCAGGAAAAGAAGGCCCAGGAAGCTTTTGAGTTCAGTCACTGAGAGAGGCATCCATTCGTTCACCCTGGACTCTGGCTTGTCTGTGACCTGGCTGATGATCTGCTCAGCATAGATATTAGTCTGCTCTACAAGATGCTGGAGCAGCTCATCTGTCAAGATCAACTGCAGGAAGTCCACAGGTTGGTCTGATTCAAGAGCGGCAGCACCGTTGAGCGGGCCTGGAATGGCGGTGAATGGAATGTCCTCTGGCACCCAAGCCTCTTCCTCCATAGTATGCCAGACAGGAGGATCTGGCTTGCCACGTCCCTTTCCATGTGGGCGACCTGTAAATTATAGAATAGAAATACATAATTACCATAAAATACATATCATAAAATACATATATTACAATACATGTATTTACAATACAATAACATATTTTTTTGTATGTGGTAAAGTAAAATCAAATAAATAATTTACTTTTACAGTTGCCATGTGGATTTTTAGCTTAGCTTGATAAAAGCATAAACAAATGGAACCAAATGAACTCTCTCTCTCTCTCTCTCTCTCTCACACACAGGAATCACACACACACAGGAATAACGAGTGCTGTAACGTTACCTGCTGTCACGTTACCACAGAAGATCACACAATAGCTACGTTAGTGCTGTAAACTTTGAAATGTTTATGTGACACTTGTAGCCTTGACGCAACGTAGCCACTACCACTAGCCATCTCACAGGCAGCTGCAGGCACCCAAATGGCCGCACATGATCGTCACTAACGTATCGATCACAATAAAACAGTACATACCTTCTGCACAACGTTGCACAACACAGAGCTAGTCGAGTCGCTAAGTTTACACAGACGGCTGTGTGTGATCATTTCATCTCAAACGCGATACAAAAAATTAGGGGTGTGCCGAAAAATCGTTTCTTCGATGCATCGCGATAAGACACGTAACGATTCAAATCGATGCAAAATGTTCGATTATCGATTACTTTTCCTGACCACAGAAACAGAGCCGTAGCGCCCGGAACGAAAAAAGCCGGCCGGACAGTTTTAAGGGACGGACTCATAAGACCGACTGTAGACACTAGACAGAGAAAATGGCGGCGGCAGCAGCTAACGCGCTAGCTGCTCTGACTGAGTGTAAGATTCACCCATCTGGGTTAAAATCCACCGTGTGGAGGCGATTCGGGTTTTATGAACATGAAGGCAGAACAACGCTTGACAGAAACTACTCCGTGTGTACGACGTGTAAAACACGAATCAAGTACAGTGGCAACACCACGAACATGAGGCACCACCTCACGCGTTTTCATCCCGGGTGGGAGGCGGAGAAGACGCTGGTTGTTGCTACTGCTAACCAGCGAAGAATTGAGGACGGGTTCAGAAAACTTCCCCGCGGCTCTGACAGGGCGAAAAGAATCTCAACCTCCATTGCTACCTTCATAGCTAAGGATTTACGTCCATACGCTGTCGTCGACAACACAGGCTTTCGCGCTATGATGGGTACGTACATTGGAACCGAGATACCAATTACCGACGCGAAAGTATTTCACCCAGAAAGCAGTTCCTCAACTGTATGACGAGACCAAAACCGAAGTACTGGAATCCCTGAAGAAAGCATGCAGGGTGGCTCTAACATGTGATGCATGGACTTCAGTCACAACTCAATCGTATGTCACGGTAACGGCAGTGAAAGAGGAGGTGAAGGGCTGAAGGAAGGAGGCAGTGAAGGAGAGGAGGTGAAGGGGTGAATCTGTTAATTCTGTTATTTTATTCATCCGCCACTTATTTAGTTTTAAAGCTGCTTTTGGTTGTGGATAGGAAAACGTTTGCTTGTTGTGGGATGATGCTATGCTGCTCACTGGTCATTTGTAAAGGATTTTGTTTGGAAGTCTTTATTTATTATTTATGAATAAGCTATTTGTTTTGTATTAAACAAACATGCTAGTACCGAAATCTGTGAAAAAAGCAGAGGATTTTGGTTAAAAGTTTTATTTTCTATTACTGAATACAGAATAAGCTATTTTTGTATTAATCCTGCCAGTACAGAAATCTGTGAAAACAGCAGAATAAGCTATTTGTTTTTTATATTAATCCTAAATCTGTGAAAACAGCAGAGAATTTTGGTTAAAATAAAATAAGTTTCTAAAGGCACTTTATTTCAAATAATCTCACCTGTAAAGAGCAGCTTTTTGTTGTGGGAAATGTAAAATGTTTTGGATGTATTGTGTTTGGTCTGATTGATCTAAATAAAATATAATGGAGGTAAATTTGTTTGTTTCCTTTAATTAATGGATACTGACAAAGAAATCCTGTATGGGGAAAAAGATACTGAGAAAGAGAGCTCCGCACATCTCTTTTTCGGGCAGGTGCGTCGGACAGGAACAGAAATGTCCATCAATTATAAAGAAGGAGTCCCGCACACCGTCCAAACTTGCAATTGTAGAGTTTATTCGTGACGTTTCGGTCACAGACCTTTTTCAAACAAATGATTACTGACATAATGAAGCCGCTTAAATAAGGAGTGGCTGTTCTGTCACAGCCAATCAGAACTCCACACGAAGACGGGCTTGCAGCTCTGTCACAAGACAATCATTTCTAAAAGACATAGACACTGAATTATATATAGAAAAACTTAGAAAGTCTATGTTCATCAAACATTTGGAAATACATGAATAGATATAAACAATGGATAAGAGTGAAGCTCATTTTAGGCACTAAATAGGGACAAATATAATAACTATAAGATCTGACCCGACTGTCTCCAATTAGGTCTACAGCAGCATGGTGCTTGCAGTAATAGGTTATAAAAGTCAAAGAATGTCTACCTCAGATAGCCTATATTTCTAAATGAGCTTCACAATACATAGAAAAATGATCACAGAAATGATCGGGATTATCCCATTGCTGTGCACTTCAATGACGCTCACCATGACATTTCCACCTTGCGCTTCTGTGGGATGGAGCTGGTCACCCTGCCACCTAGAGGCGGTGACCATGATAAACACTTAAAACAACGAGAATCCTACTGGATCCACACCTTACAGACTCTGGCACCGAAAGGACTCAATGACGAACTATTATTTAACATGTTCTTGTGATTCCCCTGGTATTCCTCTATTTTTGTAATGAAATGTTTTATCATATTCATTTTAAAATTATCAATTTTTTCTTAAGGGTTGTTCTGTCGAGGAGCCTAAATCCTACAGGTATACTCTGGGCATAGAGGGCCAGGCTCTTTTGCCATTGTAGCCGGTCCACTGTGTCCATTTGTATAAATGTATGATATTTTCTAAAGGCCTCTGTGTTCTACACAAAAATATATTGTCCCTTTGATATTTGCCTCTTGTTTTTTCTATGTATTTTTTCTATGTATTTTCTATGTATTGTGAAGCTCATTTAGAAATATAGGCTATCTGAGGTAGACATTCTTTGACTTTTATAACCTATTACTGCAAGCACCATGCTGCTGTAGACCTAATTGGAGACAGTCGGGTCAGATCTTATAGTTATTATATTTGTCCCTATTTAGTGCCTAAAATGAGCTTCACTCTTATCCATTGTTTATATCTATTCATGTATTTCCAAATGTTTGATGAACATAGACTTTCTAAGTTTTTCTATATATAATTCAGTGTCTATGTCTTTTAGAAATGATTGTCTTGTGACAGAGCTGCAAGCCCGTCTTCGTGTGGAGTTCTGATTGGCTGTGACAGAACAGCCACTCCTTATTTAAGCGGCTTCATTATGTCAGTAATCATTTGTTTGAAAAAGGTCTGTGACCGAAACGTCACGAATAAACTCTACAATTGCAAGTTTGGACGGTGTGCGGGACTCCTTCTTTATATTTGAAAAAGATACTGACAAAGAAATCCTGTATGGGGAAAAGATGCATCGAAATCGTAATCGTGATTACTGCGGTGGTTAAGTCCCTGATCGTGTCTGCCTGGACTGGGCTAGCAACTCAATTCTAACTTTGCTGAATGGATAGAACGAGGGGATTTACCCCACCCTGACCACGCCCCCAGCCAGGCTGAGCCAGCTAAACCAGCGTCTATGACGAGACATCGCCTCAACCTATGCTAAGTTCACACCAGGCGCTACAAGCCCTCCTCGGCGAGCTGTTTTTGTTGGTCGGGGACAAACCCCCCTCTTCTTCTCTAGCCTTCAGCGTGTACGGTCGTGTACAAGCTGTGCTCCGCTGCTATCGCTTGCCTGCTTCTGCTATCTCCCGGCCTACGGCCTTTATCTACCAGCCTGCCTGGCGTGGATTTGGGACCCTCTGTTACCTAAGGGCATGTCGCCCTGTAAAGGATGTACTGGCCACCTTCAAAAAATTGCAATACTGGAAACTACCATCTATTGTTTGAAAGACACTAGGATTACCTCTACACAGCCTCAGAGCTCCCTCTCCAATGGATTCACAGAAGCTACGATGCCGAATGCTAACTTAGCGTTAGCTACTCCCTCATCGGGTAATGTACATGCATCTTTCATCACAGATACTACGAATGCTAACAGTCTGCTAGCTCTCCCACCCTTGGGTAAACTGCCCACACATGTTCCCGAAAACATTGCCTCCCAAGCCTGTGCTATCTCGGGGAAACAAACTGATACTGTCCTCTGGAATGTCCAGGGAGCGAAGCCGAAAAGATTAGTGATCCCTGGACCCTCAGAGACTGCCTCTTATCACCCGGAAATTAGCTCAGCCACGGGCTGGCCTGCATTAGCTAGTACACCCCCTGTTAGCACTAGCACAGATCAACCATGGATTATTGTGAGAGGTGGAAAGAAGAGTTTTGCTCCTCCACCACTGATGTCCCTACAGCTGGTAAACAGATTTCAACCGCTATTGGGTAGCCCTGTATCGACTGCCGATATGGATATTGGACCGGCCCATCGGCTATCTGACAACCTAGGTAGCCCCAAAGCTAGGAGGCTATCAAGAGCTAGCAGGCTACAGCCTCAAAGGCTATCAAGAGCTAGCAGGCCGCAGCCCCCTATAACATCCTTGCTCATCGGAGACTCGGATATTAAACACATTGGGATTAAAAACAATACCGCTACACTCTGTTTCCCTGATGAGATGATCTGCGACATAACAGAGAAAATTCCTGAAATCCTGTCTACTCACAGCTCGCTAAACAAGATTACCCTGCATATCGGAGCCAACGACATTCTGAAACAGCAATCAGAAACACTAAAACGTGACTTCCTGGACCTACTGAAGCTCCTAGCCTCACTTGATATTGAGGCATTCATCAGTGGCCCCCTGCCCCCCAATGGATACAAAGTCAATAAGTTCACCAGGTCCCTAAGCTTAAGCACGTGGCTTTCAACCATCTGCCCTCAGTATAATGTGAATTATATTGACAACTTCAATCTCTTCTGGGATCGAAGCCATCTCTACAATCGTAATGGTCGACTCAACAGAAGTGGCACAAGGCTGTTTGCTGCTAACCTCATCTTCAGCATCAATCACCCAACATATGATAGCTCCACGGCCAGGAATGAGCCCCCCCCCCTCTCCACTATCTCCAGCCCTCGCCGCGAGGTCACACTGCCAGCCGGCGCATCTCATCAGCAACAATCTCTGTTGCCACGGCTCGAGGCCAGCCGACTAGACGAAATATCCTCTGCCATGCAGGCGATATCAGCCCATCCCCCCCCGCCCTTCGGAGCCTCTACTCCCCCCCGCCAACTCCCAGCTCATCAACAACCAACCATGACGTCCATCCGGGATGAAGTGGAGGACGCTGCCCCCCCCCCCTCCTCTCCTGCCCTCTGCTCTATCTTATCCCATCCCCCCCCCCTTTCGCAGCCCCTACACCTCTCTGCGTCCCAGTTACGTCTTCCTTACAGGAAGCGGAGGACGCTGCCCCCTCCCCCTCCTCTCCTCCTCTCTGCTTCCAGGATAAAGTGGAGGGCACCGCCCCCCCCTCCCCCTCGCCTCTTCTCTCCCCCCCCCCCTTCCGGGCCTCTACACCCCTCCGCGAACTCCCAGTTACGTCTTCCTTACAGGAAGCGGTGGACGCTGCCTCCTCCCCCTCCTCTCCTCCTCTCTGCTTCCAGGATGAAGAGGGGAGCACTGCCCCCCCCCCCCCCCTCGCCTACGTCTTCCTTACAGGAAGCGGAGGACGCTGCCCCCTTCCCCTCCTCTCCTCCTCTCTGCTTCCAGGATGAAGTGGAGGGCACTGCCCCCCCCTCCCCCTCGCCTCTTCTCTCCCCCCTCCCCTTCCGGGCCTCTACACCCCTCAGCGAACTCCCAGTTCGCCAACAACCAACCATGACATCTTCCTTCCAGGATGAAGCGGAGGACGCTGCCCTTTCCTCTACCTCTTTGCTCCTCCACCTCTCCCCACCCCCCTCCCCCATTCCATTCTCCAGCAGGATGAACGAACTGATAAGCTTTGGACTGTCTATGATCCCCCAGTCCCCTTGTCCATCTAATCCCCCTCGTTCTACCCTCCCGACCCTGAACCTGGCCCCTCGACCGTCCCCTCCCTCACATGCCCTCCAGCCCTCTCCCATACTGCCATGCCCCACGCCCCCCCGACCTACCCCGACCCACCACTCCTGACCCCGAACCTAGCCCCCCCACAGCCCTCTTCCTCACATCCCCCTCAACCTCAACCTCAACCTCAACCCACCTGCTCCCCGCCCCCCCTACCCTCCCTCTCCTCTCCCTCACATGCCCCCCAGCCCTCTCCCATACTGCCATGCTCCACGTCCCCCCGACCCACCCGCGACCCAGCACTCCTGACCCCGAACCTGCCCCCCCCTCAGTCCCCTCCCTCACATCCCCCTCAACCTACCTGCTCCCCGCCCCCCCCACCCACCCTCTCTCCGCCATCCCCCACACCCCCTCGACCCACCCCCACACCCCCTCGACCCACCCCCGACCCACCGACCCCGAGTCGGCAGAGTCGGCTGTGGTTGCAGTCCCACAAGAGTCGACGCGCCCCACCCCCCTCCCCCATTGGGGCGACGCGCCCCACCCCCGACCCACCGACCCCGAGTCGGCAGAGTTGGTTGCAGTCCTACAAGAGTCGACGCGCCCCACCCCCGTACGTCCAAGACCCCCCCCAATCTGCCCCCCCCTCTGTGGTCCAAGTCCCCAAGCGTCGACCAGCCCGACGCCAGACCCCTCCATCCCGGCCTGTCCCCATAGAAACAAGGTCCCAAAGCATTATAAAGGAACAGCGCCAGCACACACTAGAAATGGAACTGGCTGCGATAAACCACTATTGGTCTATCGATCCAATGCTTCGATACCAGTCTGGATTTCATACAGACGTAATACTTTCCCCTCAACACGATCTGTTTCTAAATCAGACTTAATCGCCATTCCCCTTGTGAAGCAAACGATACAAGTTCCAGGCTCTAAAAATATTAAAGCCGCACTCCTTAATGTTAGGTCGCTGTCAAATAAATCTCTCCTCATCAGTGATCTGATTACCAGTCATAATCTGGATTTAATGTTCCTCACCGAAACCTGGCTCGATATGAACAACAGAGTGGCTGTTCTGTCCGAATCAGCACCGCCCAATTATAGCTTCATTGACACTCCCAGAGCTGATAAGAGGGGGGGGGGGAGTAGCGATTGTCTTTTCTGATATGTTTCAATGTAAGCAGGTAACATTTGGAGACTTTCCATCGTTTGAATACGTTGCTGCTATTCTGAAATGCTCAACCACTGTGTTACTGCTGAATATCTATAGACCACCAAAATACTCAGCCAGTTTTCTCGTTGAATTTGCTGATCTTCTCTCCTTAATTTTCATTGAACATGACTGTATATCTATTGCTGGGGATTTCAATATTCATATTGATAACCCGACGGATAATTTTGCCAAAGAACTGAATATCTTGCTTGATACTTTTGATCTGTCTCAACATGTTTCAGGGCCTACTCACAACCGAGGCCATACCCTGGATTTAGTTATTACTAGGGGCTTCAAGTCCTCTTCTGTGTCGACTATTGATGTTGCGTTGTCTGACCATCTCTGCGTCTTTTTTGAAATGGAAATCTCCCCTGAGATCATTAATAGGTCACAAACCGTTAAAAGACGAGACATTAATGCAGGCACCAGCGCGCTGTTTATGGAGACATTTTCTTTATCTCCTCCCACATCAGCTTCTGTCAATGAGATTCTTGATAACTTCAATTCGACAATTCTGAAAACTATTGATAGTGTGGCGCCTGTTAGATTAAAATTGCTGTCTGGCAAAATTAAAGCACCCTGGCGAAATTCTGCATCTGTTAGATGCAAAAAGAAAGATTGCAGGAAAGCTGAGCGTAAATGGCGGAAAACTAATCTTCACATTCACTATGATATTTACAAAGAAAGCCTTCACTCCTACAACCTCGAACTGAAAAGGTCGAGACAATCGTTCTTTTCCGAGATAATTAACAAAAATGTGAACAATGCACGCACTCTATTTGCCACAGTTGATAGACTGACTAATCCGCCTCTCTGTTTAGCACCTGAATTCCTCTCCACTGTCAAATGTAATGAGTTTGCTGCCTTTTTTACGGATAAAATTATTAATATCAGGCAGGCTATTAGTGGCTCCACACCAAGAAATGCTGTGACATCATCCTACCCGCAGATCTCCAGTTCGATAAATTTGTCCCAGTTCAGCGTTATCGACCACGACATCTTAGAGAAAACTGTGCAAGGCCTTAAATCATCTTCGTGCTGTCTCGATACCCTTCCAACAAGCTTTTTTTAAAGCGTTTATAACTGTCTGTCGTCGGACCTATTGCAAATAGTTAATAGATCCCTTGTGACCGGCACTTTTCCTGAGTCCCTGAAAACTGCAGTTATTAAACCCCTACTAAAAAAGCGCAGCCTTGATGCATCGGTAATCAGTAACTACAGACCAATATCTAATCTCCCCTTTATAGCCAAAATAATTGAAAAGGTTGTTTACCTACAACTCAATAGATTCCTAACCTCAAATGATCTCCTAGATAAACTCCAATCAGGCTTTCGCCCCCATCACAGCACTGAAACCGCGCTTACTAAAGTCATAAATGACATCAGAATGAACACAGACTCAGGCAAAAATTCGATTCTAGTGCTACTGGATCTTAGCGCTGCATTTGACACTGTTGACCACTCAATTTTATTGGACAGACTGGAAAACTGGGTTGGGCTATCGGGTACGGTCCTCCAGTGGTTCAAGTCCTATCTTCAAGACAGGAAGTACTTCGTCTCCATTGGCAATTACACATCTGACCTAACTAGGATGACCTGTGGGGTCCCTCAAGGATCCATTATGGGGCCCGTTCTCTTCAACCTTTATATGCTCCCTCTAGGCCTAATTATGCAAAAAAACAAAGTAGCCTATCATAACTATGCAGACGACACTCAGTTGTATATAACTCTTTCCTCAGCTGACTATGCCCCCATAGAATCATTGTGCCAGTGCATTGATCAAATAAATAACTGGATGTGCCAGAATTTCCTACAGCTAAACAAAGACAAAACTGAGGTCATCGTGTTTGGCCCCAAAGAACAAAGGCTTAAAATCACTGCATGCCTTGAGTCTCGATCCCTGAAGCCTAAGGATCAAGTCAAAAATCTTGGAGTTATTATTGATTCCGATCTCAACTTTAACTCCCACATTAAGTCAATTAGAAAATCTGCTTTTTATCATCTTAAAAATATAGCAAGAATTAGGGGATACATGTCCAGACAGGATCTAGAAAAACTAATTCACGCCTTCATTTATAGTAGGTTAGACTACTGCAATAGCCTTTTTTCTGGTCTCTCCAAAAAAGAACTTAGGCAACTTCAACTCATTCAGAATGCTGCTGCTAGAGTACTAACGAAGACTAAGAAAGCTGATCATATCACTCCAGTTCTTAAGTCCTTACATTGGTTGCCAGTGTGTCAGAGAATAGATTTTAAAATACTGTTATTAGTCTATAAATCACTCAATGGCCTAGGCCCAAAATACATAGCTGAATTGCTCCCACGCTACGAACCATCTAGAACTCTTAGGTCAACAGGGTCCAGCTTATTAACTGTCCCTAGGATCAAATCAAATCACGGGAAGGCTGCATTTACCCACTATGCTTCTGCTAGCTGGAACAAATTGCCTGAAGACCTCAGATCTGCCCCAACCTTACTTACTTTTAAAAATAGACTAAAGACTTTTATGTTTACCGTCGCCTTTAACTGCTGACAGCTACTATGCAAACCCAATGAGTCCTCTATAAGTTTTAGCTCTTTCTGCAACTGCTGCGCCTGCTGCCTATTGCACTTTTTTATACTCTTTTTTTTAAAGTTTTGTTGTGATGCTTTTAAATGTCCATTTTATTTCTTCTTTTGGTTTATTTTCCTGTAATACACTTTTTATACTCTTTTTTTTAAGTTTTGTTGTGATGCTTTTAAATGTCCGTTTTACTCTCTTCTTTTATTTTATTTTCCTGTCAACCATTTTATGTGAAGCACTTTGAATTGCCTCTGTGTATGAAATGTGCTATACAAATAAACTTGACTTGACTTGACTTGACTTGACTTGATAAGAGGCAAATCACGTGGGCTCGACGCTCACAAATCGGCGCTCACTTGTTAAGTGTGAAATGTTCAAAGACCAAGTACTCGCAGATGAGTCACAGCGGTCTGAGGATATCTAGCCTGCTAAATATCTGGTCGTGTCGGGAGTGTGGTCGGGAGAAAAGAGCGTAGTGAGGCAGACATGGTGATGTGTGCTGTCTGCAGCACGGTACAAACAGGTGGTCTGACTGAGGAAGTCATTCTCCGGGATTGGTACAAACTGCTGTCCCACAACCAAAAAACGAATTTAAAATGCATTTAAGTAGCTATGCAAAGCTTTTGTTTACTAAAATCATTCTATTATTATCTATTGAAACCCGAAATAATATTTGAGATAGCCGTAAACTTACTTAATAACTCCGACTTAATAAATCGGACGTTGAACCAATTTTGGAGAATTACTTTTTGATGTGTGTGTGACTGCCGGTGTGAGACTGCGTTTGCAGACTTGCCAGGGATTATCCTGGTGAAATATCTTGTAATGTGTGATCCCCTGATTGAGATTTGAGATTCATACACATTTCAGTCATACAGCACAAGTCAATGGAAACTCAGTACATGGTTTAGGAGGAAAGTGCACTTCTGCTTCTCATGTGTCACAGCTGTCACAGCTGTCATACAACGACTCAAAGTGTTCTTTACACTTCCTGAAAGATTCAGCCCGATCGCACGTCAAATGGCATAGCTGTGGCCGAAGACAATTCTGCTCACAGTCACACACAGTTACTGGTGGAGCCATGGGAGTTAGACGCCTCCTGGTCTGGAACACAGTGGTCTCCAAAGCCTCCGGAGACCGGGACACACTCAGATATCACTTATGTATAGAATTGGTGATATCACAAGTGAGCACTCAATGATGATGTCATCAGTGAGTGATGTCAGTGATGATGTCACCAGATGTCATCATTGCTCGAGTGACATCACATCATATTAGGTAATTAGGGCCATAGTTAGGTAATTAGGGCAATAAAAAAATACAAAAAAAAATACAAGATAATATCGGTGGACCGATTTATCGGTCGGGCTCTACCAAACAATATTACGTTAACCATTACAAGTCACGCTGCTTTCAGCGTTTTATATCGGTTTGAAATCCGTTACCCAGTTCGTTCACAAGGATCAAGGGGTCTTTATTGTCATTACATGTTTCCACATGAAACAAAATGTGTCCTCAGGACAAATTTCCAATAACTCTCCAATAATATTCCTATAATCTCCAATAATAAGTCCTATAGTAGATAAACTGATAACCTAAATAATAAGACCTAATAATAATAACTATAATAATAAATAACTGTAGAGATTAAAACAATTAAAAACTGATAGAGCAGCATATATATATACCCAGCAGCATGCAGGGTAGTGTGTTAAAACAGTTAAAAACAGCAGCACAGCAGGGCAGAGCAGTGTAAGGCTGTGTGTCCATCTAGCGTCTTTTTACCACCGTTAAACGCTGGAAGTACGCTGGGAAGCGCTGATCTCAGCGCACAATATAACAAGGAAGCAGTCTGAAACTAACGTTAGTTCAGTGCGGTAGTAGCTTGATAGCTGACAGCTAACATTAGCTAACAACACACATACAGTGATTTAGCTCAACACTCACCAGAAATATTAAGTGTCTAGCCAATCTGCTCCCACAACTGAGCCTTTCTGTCTCTGTTGTGATAGTTTCTCCATATGATTAGTTGCCAGCTTCTTTCTGAAAAGTTAAAATAGTTTCAGCTGGAAGCGCTGGGAGTCGGGCGCACAAAAACGCCGGAGCGCTCTGAAAATACACGCTGGGCGCTGCGCACTTTCTCTAGACGTCCGTGTGCGCCCGCATACACTCTCCCCCCCCCCATTGGAAACAACAAAAAATAGACGCCGGAGCTGATGAAAAGACACTAGGTGGACACAGGCCCTACGGCGGCGTTCACACACAACGCGCTCATTTGAGCTGCCAGCGTCTTTCTGCAATTCATTCTCTATGTAAGGATGTCCTCTTTCAAGGTGAGTGTGCTCTCAGTGGAGAGTACACTCACCGTTAGAAATGCTCTCAGTGGATAGTACACTGACCGTTAGAAAGCTGCCAGCACTGGGGGTTTGAGGCCAGCCTGCCTGCCTCCTGAGGAAATAAAGGCGTTGGTGGTCCTTCTTTTTGATGTTGGAGGTGCACTAATATGCACCAAAATGCGTCTATCTCTAGGCTAACGTTAGCCATTGAGGTAATAGTTTAATGGCGGCTGCTCAGACTGCTGGTCCCGCCCACTGCCACTCAGAGTGCTCTCGCTCTAATGTTAGTTAACGCTATACATCTTATGAACACAAATGATGCCCTCCTCATACACATGTAGGTAAGACCCTTAGCTAAGCCTGCATGTGCATTCTGTTGTCACTGCGGGCCATCTCTGCAAATGTGCTTTTTACCACAGCGAAAAGTCCATGCTAAAGGTCCTTACACATCGGCAGCGTTTTTTCCGTGCGACTAATTCGCACATCTGTGGCTGTGATTGACAGGTGGGTCAAAACTCGCATCGCAATTCCGTGCCGTATATTCGCATCGCTCTTGATGTGTAAGGACCTTAACTTAGCAGCATTGCTAGGGAGGGAGGACTTGTCAGTAATTGCCTGCTTGCTGGTAATGTTAAATCCCATGTCAGAAAAAGTCTCCAGATGTGTCGCTAACGTTAGTTTCTTTTGAGAAAGATTGTCTCCACGGGCGTCTGAAGTTGTCTCGAGTGAGATGCAGCCATGAGTTGTGAGGCAGCCAGTGCTGTGACTGAACGTCCAAGCTAACGTTGGTACGTCTGGACTGTGAGGACAGCAGAGGAGTTTGTTTCATTCTGCTCCATCTTGTTGCTTGTATGCTTGTTGTTAAAGCATAGACTCTTGCTTACTTTAAAACTTGTATTATCAACATACATATAACGTAACGTTCGCTCTATTCTAGCTGCTGTGATCATGATGAGAATATCCGACCGGTGTCTCACTTTTATTGTCCCCCGGAACAACATGCACTAGTAGGAACTAACAGTCCTATTGTTACAGAGCTTTTTTTCTTCTTCTTTTTTAGTGTCACCGGTAACACCGGTGTTGTCACGTGTTTATTACCCGGTGGGAAAATGTCCACACCGTGGCATCCCTAACGTCCACTTGGACGCAAGGATGAACTGATTAGATTTTGCTGGTTAAAGGTCAAAGTTCAAGGTCACTGTGACCTCACAAACCCCATTTCCAAGCTCTTTAATGCGATATCTCAGGAACGCCTTGACGGAATTTCTTCCAATTTGGCTCAAACGTCGACTTGGACTCAAGGATGAACTGATTCGATTTTGGTGGTCAAAGGACAAAGGTTAAGGTCAATGTGAACTCACAAATGCCATTTTCAAGCTCGTTAATGTGACATCTAAGGAACGCCTTGATGGAATTTAAAGGAGAATTTCGTTTTTTTTCAACCTAGACCCTATTTTCCACACTGTATGTGTCTAAGGGACTCATCGTGACATATTTTTTTCAAATTGGTCGAGTACTCACCGAGATAGCCTTGTTTACAGCTTGAGCAATGTGCCCAAACAACTATCAGTGACTACACAGGGCCAGGCCCGTAGCTACCATTGAGGACACCAAGGTCATGACCTCGGTATTTTCCACACCAAAAAAAAGAAATAAAAAAAAAGAAATTGAAAAATAGCCCCGGTCCCCAGATCTATTAATCTGTCATTGATGTTTTAATGCGACAGTTGGTCGGAAATGCAACAATTTGCTTCCTCTCTGTGTGCTATAGAAGGAAGAGAGATAACTCACAACATTCAGATTTTGCATTGAGGCTAGATTGGGGCTAGACTTTGGGGACAGTTCTATTGAAGTGAATGAGTAAGTAACTCTCCTGTAAGTGATGTTTGTGTAGATGGGCCATTGTATTTAATTGAGCAGTATTCTGCCATGTGACCTGTATGCAGAATATAAATTATATCATATGGGGAGACATTTATTTTTTGGATCATTTTAAAGCAACAGCACAGTAAAGAGGATATTAATCTAACATGATGTATGTAGTTCTTTATAGATCTAGCCTCTTCATTTTGCTCTCAAAGTGCACCAGATTGAAGCATTTTACTTTAAAATGGACAACATTTTCTATCCGGGGGGGCAGGGCCCCCCCTGGGCCCCCCACGCAGAAGTAAAATGACCTCGGTATCTCTCTAACCCTGGCTACGGGCCTGCACAGGGCAATCCCGCACCGCATCGTCAATACACGTTCGCTAATAAAACAGCTTGTTTTGCCGTCTGTGGGAAGGCTCAAACTGTCAATAGTGTTTGGCAACATGGAATTTGCCTAATTTGCCTCAAACGTCCACTTGGACTCAAGGATGAACTGATTACATTTTGGTAGTCAAAGGTCAAGGTCACTGTGACCTCACGAATGCCATGTTCAAGCTCGGTAACACCATATCTCAGTCACCTTGACGGAATTTCTTCACATTTGGCTCAAACGTCAAAGTCTGGACAGACATGGATGTAAATCTAAATGTGATTGAGAAAAATGAAGGGGGAAATACTCTACCGGAACCCAAGGTGACATCACGATGTCATGTGACTGTTGAGCTCTATGGAGAATATTGGATTCTTATAATGACAACACAAGTTTTTGTATAGTCAATTTCATGTGTCTGTGTCTGTCTGTCTGTCTGTCTGTCTGTCTGTCTGTCTCTCTCTCTGTCTGCTCAGATCACAGCTGTCTGTGGAACAAGAAGTGTGAAAACCACACCAACCGTCAGCTCAGACTGAGGACCCTGGAGACTGAGCAGCCAGCTGTCTGAGCAGCAGCCCGGCTCTTTTACAGGTAAACACTAGCATGCTACAATACAGTTAGCCTTCGTTCTTTCACAGGTAGGGACGAAATATTCTTTTTTCGGATGATGGCGAAGGCTATGCAAAGGCATAACCCTGCCCCTCTCTGCCTCTGATTGGCCTAGCGTCAAACTTCCATCCAAACACATTCGCTTGGCTATCCTGCATTACATCTCCTTCTACAGTCTGTGGTCAGACCGTCAGACTCAGTGGGTCAGACAGACAGACAGCAGTTACGCTTGCTAGCCTGCATGAAAGATGCCAGTGTGTTTATGTTTTTAATATAGTCATATCTATGGTTTATAACGCTGCCGCTACTCTTGGCAGTGCACGTATGTAGCCTATAGACAGAGAATTGATCAAGGGTGATATAAAGGGTCATTTACACTGAACTAATTCAGCTCATTGTAACACAAGAATGACATGTATTTGAATTAAAATATTAATCAGAGGAAACAAGGTGATGAAATTTAGAATGACAAGAAAAAATACACATTCATATGCCTGTGTAATAGGCTAAGTAGGCCTAAATAACTCCGTTATACGGTTTGCAATTGTAACGTTTAATATAATAAAGTAAGATCTCTTTTTGATTCTATATGCTGCCATCTGCCATCTCATGCTTGTTGATTTAATGATTGTTTTGCACCTGCTGCTCACGTTATGAACAAATTAATGCTTAGATGACCCTTATATCCTCAGCAGAAACTAACTGACTGCATAGTCATTTTAATAAAGTATGAGCTGTCCAGCAAACACACCACAAATAGCCTATCTAGTTATAGAAATAATGCTTGGAAGTAGCCTACTTCCCCCCGCAGCATCGTGACATTGAATGAAAGTAATTTATATCTTAGGCTCGTTTGAGAGGACTTCTGGCTCGCCTGGGAAGCAGGCGAGAGCAGCCGAGTGCAGTCAGCCAATCAGAGGCAGAGAGGGGCGGGTCATGCCTTCGCCTAGCCTTCGCCATCATGGGAAAAAAAATATTGCGGTAGGGACACGATGTTGGGAGTTCTTTTTACAGCTGGCAGCCATCTTTGCTTCTGTAAACAAGTTGCGCAACACTCGCTGGAAGCTAGGATATGCGTCATCAAGCAGTTGGACTGCCGTAAAATGCTACAAAAACTCAGATGGAACGTCATAGCGTGATTACGGCGTTTACATGTCTACAATGCACTTCATGTGACTAAGAACAGAATACTCCACATCTTAATTTGACTACTGCTTACTCCAACTATGACCTTATTCATGTTAAGGTAATCAAACATGTTGGTTAAATGGCAGTATCTTATTCAGAGTATTGTCTTAATTGGGTTAATATATCAGCTTTTTGCTGTCCATGTAAACACATTGGGCCCTATCGTCGCAAAAGCGATAATTTAGCGTTTGGCAGGTTTTGCGCTCGTTTAACGACATGCGCAATGCAAATTGGGGCGTGCACAAGCGCATGTCTGTTATAATTGTACTGAAATGCATGGGGTAGGCATCCCACATGCCAAACCAGGCATTTCGGCGCAAAGATGTGGGGACAGATGGCATTCTCCAATCGTCAGCATGCGCGCAATTACTTTGTGCTAAGAGCTTTGAAAAGCACCTCTTACGCGCTAAATTACCCCGCTGCGCTTGAGCGCACCATAATCTCCGTGCTGCGCAGCGCAGTGCAGATGATTCCCTTTTGGATATGTCATTACGCACGGATGTGCCACGCCAGGACATCAAATTCTGCTGCTAAAATTGTATATTAGCAGATAATTCAGTGAGGCAATCAAGTACAACTCACTGAGAAACTTTTATCACATCGCAAAGAGGGAAATGAATTGAGAAAACTTATTGGACAAAGGACATTGTAGCCTACTTGCAATAGGCTATTCACCTTCACCTATCCCATAACCCGGTGGGTCGTTGGCACCACAGACGATCTGTCAACAAGCTCTCTCCATCTCTCTCTGTCCTCGGCACGAGTGAGTCCCCTCTAAATTCTCCCATATGTCTCCCTATATGCCTCCCTTTTGTCTCTGCTGTTTCCCCGCTGCAAACACGTTTCTATTTCCCAGTCAACAAAATAACCCAAATTGCATCAAATCACAGATGTTTTTAACAGGTATATGATGTGATGTTATTGTGAGATATAGGCCTATCCAAATTAAGCATGGAGAGAATTACAGCATATTGCATGCCTCGCGCAAACACAGCGATTGCGAGACGGGAATCTGATTGGTTTGATTGTTGTAATGCCCAGGCATTGCCTGGCCACACCTGTGAATAATTCTGGTGCCTAAGACTGCCCAAATCCCGTTTGCGCTGGCATTTCGGGGGCGCAGATGACTTGGCACGTCTCTAATTGGTGTCCACCCGATATGCCGACCACCCGCAATGCCAACGATAGGTTTAGGCGTGGGGGGTGGGAGAGGTTAGGTTCAGGGTCTGGGGGGAGGTTAGGTTTAGGTGTGGGGGGTGGGAGAGGTTAGGGTTAGGGTCTGCGGGGGGCTGGGAGAGGTTAGCTTCAGCCCGTCCCCCGACATGCTGCACATCGCCTTGCTCAGCTGGTTCTGCTTGTGGGCTATCGGCATTGCGGACTGTCGGCACTGTGGTCTATCGGCACATAGATGCGGCACCAAACTGTCTACTTTCATTTATTAATTAGATGCCGTGATGTCTGCATAATAGCCTGACATTTCAGAAACACACAATTTAATTTAATATTTAAAATTGGTTTGTTCTGATTTTATTCCAAAGATTCCGACACTTTATTTTCACTTCCGTTGACATATTAACACTATATTCCTCTGAGAAAGGATTGTCGGCAAGCAGTCATACACTAATCTCGCATTGCGCAATTGCCATCTCATTGCCTTTTGTCTGCTGGTTATATAAGCGTGGTTGACAGCCGAATTTAACGGCCGCAATCGGGAAATTAGGCTACGCTACTAATTAAATCGATTAAGAATTGAGATGCAGAGGAGTAATTGATGTATGTTCATATTACGCATGGGTTTTCACTGCTGGTTTGCACATTGGAGAGACACTTGGATTTGAGTCGGCAGGCAGCGCCACATGAGCCAGCAAGAATAGCGTATTGTGTTAGTTAGCCTACCTGTATCGCCTACAAAATCATCTGTGAATGATCAATCTCGAGATTATGGCAATTTAAACTAATTAAATCCATCAAGAATTGAAGATAGGAATTGAAACACGCGGATGTTCGCTGCCAATATGGCAGCATGCAGTCGGCAATAAATACGGTTATTTTTTGGTTTATTTTCAGTGTTTTTTCTAATTTATTTCATTTGATACTATCAGTGTTCAGGTGTGCTGTAAATCCTGTTTGGATGTAGGTGGGTTTATTTCTTGTTATTGTGCTGCTGGATTTGAGTGTTCAGGTGTGCTGTAAATCCTGTTTAGATGCAGGTGAGTGTTAACCTGACGCTGCCAGATGGACGGTTTAGCTTCACATCACGTTTCACTAAACCAGTCCATCTGGGAATGCAGTAATCCAACCCGCTGACGGAGGCGGGCACTTTTTCCAAGCTACTTGGCAGGTGATTGGATGACCCATCTGTCTATCACCGCTGGTGCGTGTTAACTTCAACCAATCAGATCGCCATGCCTCTGACGTAATGTTTGTGACCGGAGGACCTGAAATGAAATGTTTGTTGCTAATTAGCGGCTAACAGCAGCCAGGAGTGTTTGGCTACACAGCGAATTGACGAGTGGCCATCCCTTGCGCTATTAATAGTTAATTGATGAAAACGGAGCGCAGTGCCACGTGTGTTTATTTACTATGCTGCATCGCTATCTCCGTATAAGAACGTAAAGCGCTTTTGCGCAGCTTTGTGTGTGTGTTTTGTGGAAGCTAACATGTGCTCCGGCTAGAGTGATGTGGGCTGGGGCCAGAGTTATGATTATTGCACGGGAATTTCCACAAACTAACGCATGAGTGATTAATAATTGGATTGGATTAATAAACGTTTTGATATTTTGGAAATGCTGTCCAGTTGAGAAATAACTGAAGTTATTGCTGCATCTACGATAGCCTCGCTAGCTTTCGCTTCCGCGGCGGCAGCCATGTTGACGAGTGAAAAGAACTACAAAGACCATGTACCCACTACTTGCCCAGACGCTTCTCAGTAGCGTCACACAGAAAGCCCGCTTAAAGGTCCCATTCCGTGCAAAAGCTGTTTTTACTTGTAAATGCATATATACTGCTGTCAGCCCTCCCTGTAATGAGTGGTCACACGCTCAGAACTGCCACAGTTGGATTTGTCCCTATCCAGCGTCCCCCTGCAGTCTCCTCCAAGCCACACCCCCAAACGCTTCGTTTGCCCAGAGGGGAATTGGGACGTCACTAGCTTCCTCCTGCATACTGCGCGGGTCTCTCTCACACAAGCTACCTGCACCATTTAGTCTATAGCCACAAAATTAACACTTCTAGCTGGAGCGACGCCAACTGTACGTGATCCAGAGGTGCATTCGGTAAGTCTAGGCATTTTGAGATGTCCTCTTTAGCGTAGTACCGTTAAGTTAACGATAACTCGCAACCTACCGTGCTGGTCCACAGACGCTAATCTGATTGGCCGCTGGGAGCCTGGGGCGGGCTCTCCCTCAGCGGCCAATGGGAACTGTTAGTTCTGAATATATTATAGAAACAGGCCATTCTTGGGAAGCGACGAGATGAGGAAGTGAGAACTCCGTCACAACAAACGGGGTTGCTATATTTTCGACAGATTAATCCAGAATCATGTTTTATGGACCAGAGACACACGTTTTTAAGAGGTTACAGCTGCACAAATTGGGACCTTTAAGGCTGCCGCTGATTCGACGAGCCAGCCATGGTTCGGGTTTCTAAGCCAATCATCTTAACTGCCTGTGCATATCAAGATGGATTACGTCCAGAGAATCTCTTTTGATATCGCAAGGTTATCCATCTTGCAAGCAAGGTTAGCCTGGACTGGCTATAACGCATTTTATTATATAAAAATAACGTATTTTGTATGATCAAAATTAGGTGGTTACCTACCGTTTGACCTGCCGTTTCAGTTGAAAGAGCATCACGGTGGCTGGGGGTTTCCTTCATATAGGAACCCCTTCACCAAAACATGCAATATCCTGGTCGCTGATGTGGTGCCTCCTCTGGTTGTTAGGGGCGCCTGTTCGGAGGGTGGCGAACTCGTTGGAATAGCGTGATCCTCCCATGTGCTATGTCCTACCGGTGAAGCTTCCCCTGTCAGGTGAAAAGAAGCAGCTGGCTAACTGCCCATGTCTCGGCGGAAGCATGGAGCCAGTTTTGGCTCTCCCCAGATCGCCAGAGGGTGGAGCAGCAACCAGGATAAATAAATTAAAATTAGCACTAACGGGGGATACAAAATAGGGAAAAAATTATATATATAAAAAAAGAGCATCACGGCATTTCAGCTAACAGAAAAATATTTTCAAACTTTTCAACTTGCGTTCTTCCTGGGATAGTGACGCCATGACCCACCCTACTCTGCCTCTAATTGGTTGGTACTCGTGGTTGCCTTTCGTTCGGTTGGTTAGATTTAGGCAGGGGGACTGATGATTGGTTAAAGCTACGGTAAGAATATCTGGGTCAGCCAATCAGAGGCAGAATAGGGCGGGCTCACCCTGTGACAGACTCGAACTACGGCAAGCCGCAAGTTATGGGAATATTATAATAGAAGTGAGAGGGAAAAACATTTATGAGCGTGTGAAATAGCAAGTGTGGCGTGTGAAGAGGTTAAATTGCATGACTCTCACTCTCAATGGGTGAGACTTGGCAGCTCTGCAGACACCTGATACATCACGGCCCCTATTCTCCCACACGCCTTCGGTGCTAAAACGGGCCTTAAACGCAAAAAAGCGTGCCTTGCGCCTGCCTCGGGAAGATATCAACATGGCTTAACGCTGCCAAATGCGCTTTAGGCGGAATGGGCGTGGCGCACTCCCTGAATGGGCGAGAATGGGCGTTTCGGCGTTAAATATCGGCCTAATGATATCTTCCCACCTGGCGTAAATTTAGCGCTTTGCGCTTTTGAAAACCAGGCCTATTCAGTGCGCCGGTTGCGTGGAGCGCTCCTCTGGCTCTCCTCTGTCACCCTTCTCTGTGTCACTCCCTCTCTTGCTCATATCAGTCTGACAGGCACAATACGACTCTCTCTCTCTGACTCCCTCGCTCAGACAGACACAACACACGTCCCATAGGAAAAAGAAGTTGTAAGTTCACTGCCTGTGTAATGTCCCAGCATGCATTGTGCTACTCCATTTCGCTACTAAATAGCAACCAAATGAGCCGAAATAGATATAAAGGTAGATCTAAATAATGTGTAATGGTAACACAACCTGCAATTGTAGAACATTTCAATATTGGACCAAATAAAACATCGAAATGAAAACACCACCCTATGTGAAACATATATGTCATATTGGGGCTATATATATCCCTCGTCGATTTAACATGATTTAGATAAGTGACAGTGTAACGCGCTTCTACTGTCATGTGCTATACTGTGATGTCTGCTGCAATAACTTCGCCCTACTTCACATTTAGTTTTACAATAAAAACACATTTCTGCAATGACTTTACATAATGTAGGCTATATTTATGTGCATCATCCTACCTGCAGCAGGGGAGAGAAAACGATATCTTTCTGGACAAACTTTCACCAATCTAATTAATCTCATCATATAGGGATAGGCTATATTTTTCTAGCTGATGCGTTTAGAACATTCGTTTCACTTTGATCTTGCTATAGTGTAGCGTATTTACATGCTTGCAGTATTTAAACTGCAGTTAGATTGGTTTGAGAAGCATAATAATATGGAATAATAGCCTATATATGGAGACAGACAGACGGAATGAAGGAGGGGGGGGGGGAGGAGAGCGCTTGGCTTTGTCTGGTTTTACTGGATTTCTCCTGGAATTGGAGCTTAAAAGGCAAGCGTGTGACTCTTTACTGCACTCCTCCAATGAGCAGATGGTGCATAATTTTACGCTTAAAAGGCGTGGTTATAATGGTTGAGGCCGCGTGTAGCGCCGATACCAAGATATCGAGGGCGCTGGTCCACACCCACTAATCTGGGCTGCACCAGGCCTTAAACGCAGTTTCTACGCCGATTGCAACGATAGGGCCCCACATGTGCGTGATTTATGACAGGAAGTACAACAGAGATGGCCTGGCTCAAGACTTTTTACATCGGCTTCATATTTACCATACATTTGTATGGGGTCAGTATAGTCTCATATGTAATTAACTCTCGCAGGGTTTTTCACAAATGCACATGCTTTGTTTCGCAGTTGTATTTCGGACTCACTAATGCACACGATCTGTTTCGCAAATGCACACGCTCTGGTTCACAAATATAATTTTTATGCAAACTTGTAATATAAATTCGGAAATGCACACGCTCTGCTTCACAAATATAATTTTTATGCAAACTTGTAATATAAATTCGGAAATGCACACGCTCTGCTTCACAAATATAATTTTTATGCAAACTTGTAATATAAATTCGGAAATGCACACGCTCTGTTTCACAAATATTATTTTGAGGCACACTTGTAATATAAATTCACAGATCATGCGAATTGCTCAATGTGCATTACAAACTGCTTCTCATTTGTGAACCTCTGTCTACATTTGTGAGAGAAATTTCTGTGGTGTGCAGGTCAACGAATGTCACCATTGGCTGATAAAGCTGTGTGATTCTGATTGACGGATTCATCAGCCAATCAGGTGTGTTTGATTTCAGCCAATCATATGGCTCCTTACATTTTCTCCACACGTTCTCCACACACAGAGCTACTGTTATGTGCGCATGCGCAGTGTTGGACGGACAGAAGAGACAACAGCATGGAGAGCTTATTTTAATACATCCATGATGGAGAGACTTAATCAACCTCAACCTGTAAGTAACACATTTATCTGATTATCCCCTCTAGTCATACCTTCCCCACGGTATCAGGTGTTTGTTTCCCCCGAGTGCCCAGGTGGCTTAAGCAGGGTGTAGGTTATTGTTATTCAACGTCTAAAAAGTCTGCGTTGTGGGAATATTTTTGCTACGTTAAAAGCACGGATGGCCAGGGAAGATTAGAGGAGGAAGCTCAGCCAGTGACTGCCACACGAGGCAATACCACAAACATGATGCAAATCTGCGGGAACACCACCCGTCCTAATTTGGCAACGTCTTGCTTCATCATAGCTGATAACGTTAAAGTCAGATAAACACTCTCATAGGCTATCTGCCGAGGCAGATCACATGGCTAATGTTATACGTTAACTACATTAACGTTACTTGACTGAGGTATGAATGTATTCCACTGAAGAGAAGTAATATTAAAATGACGAAAGACTTCTCCAAACTGAGGTACAATGCCGCCTTTGCGAAACGTGTTGTTTATTGTTGCCATGACGACAATGGTCGCCTTGTTTTGAGGAAGTAGAAACGATGTTGAAAGTTATCATTTTAACCCAAACCATGATCTTTTCCTAACCTTAACCAAGTGGTTTTTGTGCCTAAACCTAACCAGACCATAACCATGAAATTGTTATTTTGTAACAATGATCCATAACTGTTTTGGAAAATGGCATATTACGCCATATTTATGTGTGGGGGAATACCTGCAGCTCTTAAAAATAAATTGATTGTTTTACAGGGTCTGTTACCTCAAGCTGAGGTGAACCCCAACCTGGCATGGCATAGTAATGGTGCTCAAACAGCGGTAAGTGTCTTGGCATGCTTAATTAATTAATTAAAAATGTATACATTGGAATTGCTGACAAGTTCAAACTTAAAAGGTGCAGTAAGTGATTTTATTTTGGTAAAAATGCTGTTGAATAGCTCTATAGCAATGATAACTATCAGAATATAGTGTTTGTTCAGTAACAACAGTCTCCCCATCTCTCCAGCTCTTTAGTGAAAAGAAAATGCATTTTCAAGTTGGAATACCAATTTGTATCCAATCAGGAGAGAGAACTCATACAGGATCCCTATAAAGTTGAAGCTAATAAACGGCTAGCCTATTTTCTCCTGATTTGATTAAATTGGCAAGCCACCTGAAAATGTATTTTCTGTTGATTAAAGCAGGGGTCTTCAATGTTTTTCAAGCCAAGGACCCCTTAGCTGAGAGATAGATGAAGCAGGGACCCCCACTACAATTGTATAAAATTGTGTTGCAGATTAAACTTTTTCATAGATTTCATGTTCATGTGTATTTTCAGACATTTAACCACTTAAACTCTCAATACTTGGCCTTGGTTCTGTAGTCAGTCTGCTGGATGGATGGATGGATTAAAGAGATGGAGAGACCACAGTTACTGAACACTCTATAGCAATGATTACTATCAGAATAGTTTTATTTAACACGTTGAGTGCCATAGCCGAGATATCTCGTCTTACATAATCCAACGCTTGAGTGCCAGAGCCGAGATATCTCGTCTTACATAAACATTTTTTTTTTTTGACGGTGGGACATCAATCAACAACTTTTACGTCTTCTATATCACTATTGGAGCAAGAGAATGTGTATAATCTATTTTACCGACCACTAAGTGGCGACAGTTCTCTCCAGACAGAGACAGAGACAAAGCCACAGCCACGGGACCCGTGGACCAAAAGCAGCCGCCTCCCGCGGAAATGGCTTGGCGATTTTACAGTCAGAAACGAACGAGCCTCATTCTCATACTGTAGGCGGGGACGCTTCGCGCTGCTGCGGTGGGGGGTTCCAGAAATGGACTGGGTGAGCAGCATAAAGCCTAGAGTCGCACGGGGGTTCATCGGGGCTCTCAAACCCAAGAGACAGTGAGACCTATCCACACTCGCTGCCAGGGAGAGTCGCTGCTCAAACTCCCAGCAGCAGAGCACTGCGCAGCACAGACGGAGGGAGGAGTTTGGAGACACACACACACAGAGAGAGAGGAGAGAGAGAGAGAGAGAGAGAGAGGAGAGAGAGAGAGGAGAGAGAGAGAGAGAGAGAGAGAGAGAGAGAGAGAGAGCGCACAGAGTGGGAGACAAGGGCACCCATAATCACAGGCACGTGAGGTGGTTCTAAAAATCCATTTATCTCCAAACTCTCTGAAAATCTCTGAAACCATGCTGTACTCAACGGCTAATATCTACATAACTACTAACTCTGCAAACTAACTCTTTTAGACAGAGAAAGCACACATTCTATTAGTTATTTTTAGATGATTGGTGTTCACGAATTCTTAACAGAAAATAATCCTCGGCTCTTGTAAAATGAGCCAGAATCCTCAAAAAAAAACCTGGCACAACTTACCTACAGGATTGAAAAAATGGCTGGCACTCAATGTGTTAACACAAAAAACTTTTTTAACAAAAATGTAATTTATATTAGCATTAGCTGGAGTGTTAAAAAAACAAAAGTGCCTTTTTTTTAAGTTATGTGATTTAATCTCAGCCAGCTAACAGTTATCCAATCCATGTTTGTCATGTTTTATTTATTCTCTAGGAATCACTGAGGCGTGACATCCTTCAAAGGTTGTATGATCGACTGTCAAGCATCTTGGAGAGGCAACCTGTTGATGTGGAAGGGCTACAGTTTGCCTGCCACCATTATTTAGTATTATTAAGTGCTCTAGGTGACATTGTAGATGTAGGAGAGCATATACTTTCTGCTCTTTCAGATCTGAATAGCATTCTCCAGCAGGACAGAGAGAATCAACAGACATTCATAACAGTAGAATTGCAAAGAGGTTATCATGGCCGTCCACAAATTGCCGTGTCAGTAGAGACTCTCGAACATCTTCTCTCTCGCTCTTTGCCTCCTCACAGGCTGTGATCAGTGGGCAGCAGCAGTCAAAATGGCTGCGCCCCTTCCTGCACCAAATCAAGACGAGTGCCAAATTGGGCCGGGTGGTAAACCCGTACCTGGAAGACGAGCAGAATTCACCAAGCGTTGGATTGTTCACCCACTAATAGGGAACGTGAGCTGGGTTTAGACCGTCATGAGACAGGTTAGTTTTACCCTACTGATGATGTGTTGTTGCAATAGTAATCCTGCTCAGTACCAAGTCTTCCATTATCTCAAAGCTGTGTATGAAACGGGAACCTTTTCATCATCCGCTCTAACCCGGAAAAAATAATATCACCAGCACAGACTTCTGATAAAAAGAGGCATTTATGAGCAGCGTCAAGCTTTCTAACCCCGACGTCGAGAAGCTATGAACCCTTCTGCTCTATGTGGCTTTGAAATGTTTCTGTGACACTTGTAAATACGTGCATATCGCTGATTTAGACAGCTTGGGAGCCAGAGTCGCAGGCAAGTCTATGTACAGTATGGATACAGGACTCTTGTAGGGTAGCATAGTCTACCCGGAAAGAGTCATATCGGGGCTAGGGTGCTGGCTAATACACAACATTGGCTCACATTTAAAAATAAAAAGTGAAATGATAGCTATTTCCATGGGATTGATCAAAGGTTTCAATTCAGATAGCGAATACAAAGAAATAATGTGGCAGTGTATTGTTAAAAGATGGACTTTTCATTTCATTGGTACAAGATTGATATCTCTTTGACTTAAATAAGAAAAATGTCACTATTGTACTGCAACAAATCATATTTCTAAAACATAATGAAGTTTAAAATGTTTACATATAACCCAGGTGTTTTCATGAACACATTGCTACAGCTGAAAGAAATTATATTTCTAACCTTGCAGTTTAATAAGGAAAGCCAGTACAAAATAAGTTACAAAAAAGGGGATAAAAAAAATGTAAAATGGTCTCAAGCTTTTAAAAAAGCCACATTTTCAATAACAAAAATAAAAACTGTTGTGAATTTCTTTAGAATAATAAGGTTGTGATATATCTTTGAAATACCACTTGTGTATATTAGCAACAATTATATCCACGTGGTTCACTAATTACACTGAAAGCCAACTGATGCCATATCCTTTGAAACCATTATTGTTCATTATTACTGATCAAATGTGAACATAAATTTGTGAATAGACAACATTGATCATTTTGAATCGAATACATCTGAGCGTTACAGAAAATCATGCTTGAAACGGCGCTTGACATGTGAAATTAGGTGACGTGACCATCTGGATCTGATGCTGGGATGGGGAGCTGGGAGAATAAGACAAGAGAGACACACCTGGCTATAAACTATAGAGGCTTACTGAGTGCGCTGCGGGTAAGGTGAATGGAAATAGTGTACAATGTGTCCCTTTATAAAGCTTTCTGTTTGAGACATGCGTATGCGTGTCCATAATATAAGTGCATCTCTCTCCAACACCCTGCTGTAGATGTTTTGAATGTTGTCAATGTTTTGTCAGAATGAGGTATCCCAAGTATGCGGCCATCTTCCTCCTCCTGGCTCTGTCCGTGCTCTACTTCCTGCTGCCTCCCGTCCCACACCCCCACCCCCCCCCCCCCCCCCCCCCCCCGCCCCACAAGCGTGACTACTGCAGCTCCCAGCGTCGTGCGCCTGAGGATGTTCTGGAGGAGCGCCTCTTGTTGGATTCCATCGCTTGGCCTGAAACTCCACCTCTGTCTGTGCCTGTTTCCCTGAAACGGGTCAGCGACCCCGCCCACAGCACCTTCACCATCCTGCCAGTGAGGGGTGGGGGGAAGCGGCATGTGGGCGATCACCTGGAGGCTGGGATCCTGATGCGGGATGCCCGTGGGTGTCCCAAGAGCTTCGGGGGAGACGTCCTGGTTGCCCGTCTACATGACGCGGTGCACAGCGCGGGCGTGGCCGGGCGAGTGACGGACCACCTGAATGGCTCATACACTGCCGTGTTCCCCTTACTGTGGGAGGGGCCAGCGCGTATCGAGGTGACCCTGGAACACCCCAGTGAGGCCGTCACAGTGTTGCGCAGGCTGACCAGGGACCACCCACACCGGGTCTTCTTCCAGAGCATCTTCAGCTCAAGATGGGTCCAAGAAACCACGGTTTGTAATGTCTGCTTGCCTTCCAACCAGGAGCCGCTGTGCAATTACACCGACCTGCACACGGGGGAGCCGTGGTTCTGCTACAAGCCAAAGAAACTGAGCTGCGATAACAGGATCAGCCACTACAAAGGAAGCCTCTACCAGATACCTCAGTACCTCATGGCTGAGGAGGAGAAACTCTTCAAAAAAAAAGTCAACATGAAAGTCTTCATTCGTGCTTCGGGGTCTGACAATGTCACTGTGTTGCCAAAGGAGGAAGGTCACCCAGAGAGGCAGATCAGCATTTTGAAGCCTGAACCTTCCGGATATTACTACCAGGGCTTGTGGCGAGCCCTAAGTGGCACCACAGTTCGCCAGTTCAACAACCCCGCTGTCATCAGCGAGTGTCTGAGAGACAAGGTGGTCCACCTATATGGAGACTCCACCATCAGACAGTGGTTTGAACACCTCGACTCTGTGCTGCCAGACCTGAAGCAGATTGACCTCCACACCACAAAGGAGGCCGGCCCGCTCATGGCCGTCGATAGCATGCATAACATCATGGTGAAATGGCGCCTGCACGGCGTCCCAGTCCGATCCAAAAACGTTGGGATCAGCGAGCTGCGCTATGTCGCTAACGAGCTGGACAGCCTGGAAGGAGGCCGCCGCACCGTGGTGGTCTTCAGCATCTGGGCCCACTTCAGCTCGTTCCCCATCCAGGTCTACATCCGTCGGCTGCAGGGTGTCCGCAGGGCGGTGCGCCACCTACTGGACAGAGCTCCCCACACGCTGGTGGTCATTCGGACCGCAAACCTCATGGACTATGACTCTCTGACCGGGGTGCTGGTCAGCAGCACCTGGTACACCCTGCAACGAGACAAGGTGCTCAGAGCTCTGTTCAAAGGCCTTGATGTGCGCCTGGTGGATGCCTGGGACATGGTGCTTGCCCACCACCTGCCCCATAACCTCCACCCACAGCCCCCCATCATCAAGAACATGATCGACGTTCTCTTGTCCTACATCTGTCCACAGTAAAATGGCTGCGTGCCTTGTAGCACCTCATTACATTACATTACATTACGTCATTTGGCAGACGCTTTTATCCAAAGCGACTTACAATAACACATTTTTGTCAGCAATAGAGCAATCAACTATGCAACACAGTCTATAACTACAACCTCTGAAGGAACAGTGGTACAAGTTTAGTTTAGTTTAGTTTTTTTTTTTTTTTTTTTTAGAAAGATAGAGAAAGAAGTTAGATCAAGAAGGGCCCAGATGGAGCCTGAAAAGGTGTGTCTTTAGTCTTTTCCGAAAGATCGGCAGTGATTCAGCTGTCCTGACCGAAGGTGGAAGCTCGTTCCACCATTGAGGTGCCAGGGACGAGAAGAGTCGAGATCGGTATGAGCGACTTTTGAGCCCCCCGAAGCGAGGGAGGGGCGAGGCGTCCTGCACTGGTGGAGGAGCAAAGGGAGCGCTGAGAGGTTTGGAACCTGACCATAGATTGCAGGTGTTTTATTCTTGTTTTATCGAATCAGTCCTCACATTTTGCTTTTGTGAGCTGCACGGGTCACTTACCCTCAAGAATAAAAACAGACTGCAGTGCATAGTCAAGGTGTGCAGCAAAATTGACAGCACTACCTTAAATGATCTTCCTAACCTATACAAGGATAGGTCCTTGAGGAAGGCCCACTCTATTTTGGCTGACCCTGTCCATCCCCTGTCCTCAGAGTTTAAGTTGCTCCCGTCTGGCCGTAGATAGAGTGTGCCAAGATGCAGGATCAATACATCTAAAAACTCATTCGTTCTTGCTGCTATGGGCTTTTTAAACCGCTGTAGCCTATGTAACTTTTGCCCTGTTTATTTCTGTTGTTTGATTGTTTGTTGATGTTACTGCTGTCTGGACCGCAAATTGCCCCTCGGGGATAATAAAGATAACCTTGACCTTGATGGCATTGACATTATGATAAGTACGGGGCACGGTGGTGCTGTGGTAGCGCAGTCTCCTCACAGCTAGAAGGTCCTGGGTTCGATTCCTGCGTGGGATCCTGTGGCCGCTGGCTTTCTGCTCAGGTGTTATTTCTGCTCATCTTGTATTCAGTATGGGAAACTGTGTGCTGAGGCTGTTTGTGCCGCTACACCTGGGTTACGTCCCAGCTACCATTGTAACCTGCACCAGCTATGTTTTTAAACGTTTCATCATGAAATAGCCATCTAAATAAAGACTTTGTAAATTTTGCCATAAGAGTACCTTGGACCTTTCTTTTTTGAACACAACACAACATACATTAACAGTTAACAACATTAACAGTTATTATTTTTATGCACAATTTATTATTTATGTTAACACATTGAGTGCCAGCGACGCCATATGGCGTCATTAGAAATTTACCGTAGAGTGCCAGCGACGCCAAATGGCGTCAATAACTCGAAATTGTTTTTTTGACGGGGGGGTGTCCATCTCAGCTTCTTACATCGCCTCTTACAATATGAGAGCTATTGAATGTGTCTAACCTATTTTACAGAACCCTTAGGTGGCAACAGCGCACTCCAGATGAGAGAAAGTGGAGTAAAACACACACAGAAGAAGTCGTTGGGGAAAAGGAAATCGCATCGCATCCGTCCGTATGCAGCTGCTTCATTGAAGCATAACGTTTAGCTGTGCCCCTGCAGCAGCCAATCTGCTATCACAATTGAGCACCTCGGCGTCCGCTGCAACAGCCCATTCGCATGATCAGCCGTGGATTTGTTATTATTCTCAACTGGAAGCATGGGAGCTGGTATACGCGGCTGTAAAAAAGCTGGATCTAGCGGACTTTTTCAGTGCTGAGCACACGCAGAGCAAACAGCAGAGCCGAGCAGAGCAGAGAGACACTCCTCCCACAACGGGGGGGGGGGGGGGAGGAGGGGGGGGGGGGGGGGGGTGGGGCACGCAGAGCAGCACACAACACTGACCCAGACAGACCCAGACAGCAGGACAGGGTTGGCAAACGCAAGCCAGAATATCCGATGTCCACCAGCAGCAAATCAAGATCAGCAAGAAGCTGCAACCAGCAGCGCAAGCAGGGGCCAGCGCTGCTGGTTGCAGCTAAAAATATTATTCTTCCAAACAAAATTCCCTGGCCTTCACTGTTTTATTGAAGGAAATTATTTTTGAGGTGTGACTACATCAGAAAATTAGCTTCAGAGTCAGTGATGTGTTTGAAATGTTTAATTTTTAAATGTTTAAAAAAAAACTGCTCTTTTTTGTTAAATCAAGCTATCTTCTCCGGCTGATAACTAAAGAACGGAAAATGGGATCAATAAACTTTTTTTTGCAGGTGATAGAAGAGAGTCTCATCGTTATTTGTGCGTGTTCAGTGTTTACATAGTAATTATTAAAGAAATTATATGACTGTTTTAAAATGCATTGCGGCCTATGTGGCACAGTACAGCACCTTTTGCCCAACGGCCGTGGCACTCAAAGTGTTAAATTAAAGTCTTAATGCATTCGCAAATGGTATAGTCCAGTGGTTCTCAAATGGGGGTCCGGGGACCCCCAGGGGTCCGTGGCACTTTGCAAGGGGGTCCGCGAAAAGTTTTCCGGTCATATCGGTATCGGCATAATATCGGTATCGGCAGATATCCAAATTCAGGTATCGGAATCGGATCGGAAGTGAAAAAATGGGGATCTGTACAAGACCTTTAGAGCAGAGGTTCTCAAATGTTTTTCAGCCAAGGACCCCTTACAAGATAAAAAATATACCGGGGACCCCCTCATTCTGATTTGTGATTTTGGGCTAAGCTTAATTGTTTCCACGGTAACGTGCTTGACTTTTACTTTGATAGGTTTGTTATTAGAATGTAATCCATGAACCATTTTAGATTTAAAGCATGAACTATTTTCGTTAAACTATGAAGATTTTGCAAAAAAAAAAAAAAAAAAAATTATTTATTACATTACATCTACATTACGTCATTTAGCAGACGCTTTTGTTTTGTCCAAAGCGACTTACAATATCACAATTTGTCAACAGTACAGAAAACCACTATGCAACACAATCAATGACAGCCAAGATATTTTGATAGACTAGCACCATGTAGGAAGTAGTTTGAGAAGGAATAAGTAACATAAGTAACAGATTTTTTTTTTTTTTTACCTGAAAACTTTTCGCGGACCCCCTGGCAAAGTGCCACGAACCCCTGGGGGTCCGCGGACCCCCATTTGAGAACCACTGCTCTAATGTATACTTCTGTATGTATTTCTCTATTCGCTATTTACATTCAAATACTGCATCACCCTCTATAGCTGTGTTTTATAGTTTTAAAAAGGTGCACAGACCCATTCAACATAGGCTACTACTGTGTTACATACTGTACAGTTACACAGAAATGTGGAAACACAAGCGACAGAGGAAGTACATTGTGTCTGTTCTTACACAGGTCTGCACTGCCACCTTGTGGTACATACCAGAATACAAAAGGCTCACACTGTGCTGTGTTTATTATGGGCAATAACATTTGATGCTTTATTATTTGACTTTGGCAGGTTGGGAAATAAATCGCCAGGTAATTTGCGGCATTTCTGTATTTGAAAATTACAGAAATATATTTCCCAGAGGTTAGTGTTGTTGTTTTTCAATAAAATATTAAATGGACAGCATTCCTATAGAGGTGTTGTTCCCTGGTGGTAACAGATGTTTTTATTGTTTGAACTCTATGGGGCAAGCATATCCATATATGGCATAATTCGGTTATAATTGTTGGGAAGCAATCATTATTTTTGGAAAAGTAGGCACGGGAAGACATTTCTACTTGGGCCATATTCACAAGAATGATTAGAGAAGCCAATGAAAAGGGAATACAGCTTCATAAGTTTTATTTTACTCCAATTGAATATATATGTGAGGAGAGAGGACAACTATTGTATGCTGGTTACAGCATACAATACAGGTTCAGATACAGGTTCAGACGGAGGTCGTGGGTGGGTTAAGTTGGACGACAAATTATGAAAGGACAAACATTATCAAGATGATACAAAAATATTCACAAGGATATTTACAGTACAATAGCTTTTCTTAAAAAATAATACATTTGCATACACTGAACAGCACTCTTCTCAAAAAGTGAAATTGAAAACAAATGTGGCAAAAGGTCTCCTCCAATACTGCTTGAAAAACCACACCTCTGGATAAACTGTATATTTTTCTTCCCCTTCTATGGATATCTTTGAAATCAACATTAGCTCCCATCACAGCGAGAGAAACGCACTCACACGCGCGCCGCGCACACACAGGAACAGAAACAGGCAAACACAATCTTCTCCATTCTCATCCCTCTAACTTTGGTGATGTTGAGCAGTTTCCCAAAGATTTATGGATAGTTTAAATTTTGCAGCAACAAAAACGAGGAAGAAGAAAATAAATCGACACAAACACAATATATCAAGCAGATGCATGATCAATGCACTGCTGTCATCTGCATTATCCCTTCAAATGTTAGTATTAAAGTCGAGCTGAACCCAAGAATGACTTCTTTTCTTTTAGTTCAAATACCTGGGTATGCAGTGCACCTATTTAATAATGTATGCAAAACAAATCACAACAATCTAATTTCTTTAGTTTTTCACATCAAAAGTTCGTTTTTCAAGATTTCATTGATAACAGTAATTTGGGATCATGTCTATGCAACCCGTTCTCACTCCGAGCGCGCAGCATATTGACGCTTTGTCACGACCCTTGTGCGTTGCTTGTTTACTAACACGGTACCCTTGAGCGACCCATGAAACGACTTGGGCTTTCCAACTAAACTCCAATGTAAACCCATAGAAGTAATCTTTGACGCTCAAGGCAACTGCTCCACCGTCCCAACACGCTGCCCTTGTGCGACGGATATAACGATTAGGGTTTGGCTAATGTAAACCCATAGAAGTAATCTTTGACGCTCAAGGCAACTGCTCCACCGTCCCAACGCACTGCCCTTGTGCGACAGATGTAACGACTTGGGTGTGGCTAATGTAAAACCATGGAAGTCATATTTGACGATGATAGCAACTGCTCCCCCGTCCCAACACGCTGCCCTTGCGCGACCCATATAACGACCTGGGCTTTCACTACACTCCAAACTAAACCCATGGTAGTCATCTGTGTCGCTCAGGGAAACATAATGGCTCCATGCATTATTGACTCCCTGCGGCTGCTCTCAGGCATTACCAATCGAAAACCGATATAATCCATCGCCTATAGGCATACATTCCCCCTTACTAAAATAAATTACTGTCGATCTGTCTCGAATGTAATAATTACTAGGCAGTTTCTGGGAGTTTCATTCATGCTTACTTGATTCATGTTGTACATTACACACTGGCAGTGTCAAGTTCCACATGCTTACCTGATGCTTACGCAGCTGTATTTCCGGTTCCGGTTCAGAACATCAAAATAACACTAATACATGCTAAATTTGTAACATAATACATTAGGCCTGAATGACTATACTTAGATTAGGAACATTCAAATTCCACTCGCTAGAAATGTTAAAATGACGAAACTCGTGTGCAGACCAACTTTGATATATGTCCCTGTGGTGATCCAGTTTACCGATAAATAGATGGTTCAGCGGCGCCTACTGAGCAAAGTCGGTCTATGGTCCAGATGACAACTGACGGCCATCGGCGGATGACGTCATCCAATGGTGTGTGTAGCCTACATACAGGTGACCTGACACACTAGTTGGTTTCACTGGAATTCTGTTGCTAGGGGACAGTTTAGACCAAAACATTTCTTGTCAGCTATTGGATTTGTATTATGCCAGGGCTACACCTTTATTCAGGGATGCAAACTCATGGAGAGTGATATAAAGTTGATAGGGCAGACTCAGAAATAATTCACTTAAGTGCCCTATTTTGGGATCAAAAGGTGACTATTGCATCGGTTTATAAACACCTGGACCACAATACAATGATGATACGTAACATCTTACATCTTGTATTAAGCAACATACTATTCATCTGTAACCCTACAACACATGACGATCCAGGCATTATATTGATAAATGATTTGTCTCTATGTAATTGATAGTTTTGTGCAAATATACCAAAGCAAGCAGTATGAATGAATGTATTTTTTGCATGAACTTTATTATTGTTTCTGCATACGAGGAATCAGCGTGACATGACAACAACAAAACACCCAGAACCGTGGCAGTTAACTAGTATGAGTCGTTCCAAACAAACATTAATATCTCAAAAACAAGACATCACATCGCTTATATTTAGACATTCAGAGTGAGAGCAGAAGTAGTTTGATGTATAATATAGGCATGTCGTGTGAAAGTTGTGTGATGTACGCCGCACAGCCGGTGCGAGTGAGCACTCAAGGCTCGGTCCATAGCCGTTTCCACCCCTGAAACATGGTTTGTTTACCAAAATGCGGCTCGGCTGATCCCTTGTATAGTATAAAAAGATATATATATATATACATATATATATATATATATATATATATATATATATATATATATATATATATAGTCAAACATTGCACACAAAAAATAAATTAATCAATAAAGTGCATGAACCAAAATATGAACCAAAGAAATGAACCACTATCTTATGCCAGATTATTAGGGCATATTAACTTGGTGAAAGTGAAAGTTGGTGAAAAGAAAATCCTTCAGGTTTGAGTGACAGGCTGTGCTGCTGTCGTCGAGTCGGTGCCTCGGTCAAAGCGCTGCTCGGTACCAGTCCTTTGAGCAGCGCCTGGAGCTGTTTTATTGAGCTTTTTTGATGGCTTCCTGTTGTCATCCAATTTTTGGCCACTGCCAGGAAATGAAAGAAAACACAAACACACACACACACACACACACACACACACACACACACACACACACACACACGCGCACACACGCGCACACACACACACACACACACACACACACACACACACACACACACACACACACACACACACAATAATACAGGTTACAAGTCTAGCCTCAGTTGTTAACTTGTTGTAGCATGATAATTTCCAGGTTATAACATCTCCTTTTTTTTTGTATATATGTATATAAATATATATATCTATATATTTATATATGTATATCTATATTATATATGTGTGTGTGTGTGTGTGTGTATATATATGTGTATGTATATGTATATATATGTGCAATGTTTGACTATGTGTGTATATATATATATACACACATAGTCAAACATTGCACACACGCATATATATAAATACAGTATATATACATATATATACACACACACACACACACACACACACACACGTATATATATATAATATGTATATAACAATATAATATATATATATAACTCTATATATATATATAACTATATATAACTATATATATATATATATATATATATATATATATATTTATAAAACGGCTCTCTCAAATCAAGCAATCTGATTGGTTCACAGCCATGGTATAAATACCGTATACCACTCTCATAACCCATGGCCATTGATTATTATTTGAAGAGCCATGACGCATGATGGCGCAACTCTCTTACTAAAAGGCTTTGGTTACCTCAAATGACAATGTAGAAAAAACAAAATGGCGGAGACAGCTGTCAGATCCTTGTGAATCGATCTTCGCTTATAACTTTACTAATACTTCGCAGAAAATTATGTTTTGTACAAGAATAGACGCGGGCTAATGTCTTCTTTGCAAAAAAAAAGGCTGTTAACCCCGCATTTCTAAATAAGACGTAACGTTAGTTGGTGTCGGGCTTTGCAGAAAGCTCTCAGCTTCTCAGCAAGCGCCAGGATTGGCCAATGTCAACTTCAGTCTCCAGAACGATCCAATCAAATCACCCACACGTCTATCTTCTTGCTAGAGGTCCCGCCTTACAGTAGTGTTTCAACTGACTCTATCAGAATGCCATGCCAGTCGGACTTATAGTATTATTATTATTATTATATTATCATACTTGGAAACCGTTTTATAAAAGCAATATAGCACTCGAGCTGCGTGTGTTGTGGCATCTATCCCGCTGCTCAGCAGTTATCCCACGAGGCCGCAGGCCGAGTGGGATAACAGGTGATCAGCGGGATATAGATGCCACAACACACTGGCTCTCATGCTATATTGCTTAAATATATATATATATATATATATATATATATATATATATATATATATATATATATATATATATATATATAAGTATCTATATGTAATCAAATTAATTCAAAATGAGCTGGCAGACGCTTTTATCCAAAGCGACTTACAATAAAACATTTAGTCAACAATCGAGAAATCAACTATGCAACATAATCTATGACGGCTACAACTCTTGAAGGAATAGTGGGTTTTTTTGAGAGAGAAAGATGTTAGTTCAAGAAGAAGGGGCCAGATGGAGCCTCAAAGGTGTGTTTTAATTTTTTTCTGAAAGATTGGCAGTGAAGCGGCCATCCTGACCATAGGGGGGGGCTCATTCCACCATTGCGGTGCCAGGGACGAGAAGAGACGCAATCGGGATGTGTGGCTTTTGAGCCCCTGTAGCGAAGGAGGCCTAATCTAGGAGGGTTAGGACGTACCATTTTGTGCAAGGTTTCCATTGGAGTAGAGCTCTCTTTTTTCCCTGAAAGGCATGACATATAAACAAAAATAACACTGTTAGTTAAGAAACAAGAGTGGCATATAGAAAGAGCTCTCGCCTCACAGCATAAAGGGGCTGGCTTCGATTCCCACCTGGGACGCTGTTGGCACTGGGGGTATGTCTCCCCATGCCTTCGGTGCCTAGTGCCCAGGTGGGTTATCTTGTGAAAACGGGCTCTCTGTGTAGCCTGGTAAACCAGCCGGTCACATGATCTCACATTAGCCTGCTAAACCAGCCGGTCATGTGAACTCACATTTCATTTCCTTCCCGTTTGGCCTGAAGCCTTCACCCAGTCTTTGCAGTTGGCGAAATTTGGGCGGGTGGACTTGCCTTGACAGACAACTCCATGCCAATCAGTGTTGGATCCAGTCAAACCCAAATCCACTCGGGAGAACGCCAAAAACTAATTTCCCGCTGAGAAACTCCGCTGTTGCGTACTCCTGTACTTGTTAAAGTGGCCGTTCATACCATACGCCGAAGCAACGCTAAACCTACACTGAACCCACAACTTTCATTAAGGCGTCCTTGTTAACAGGCGAAGCCGTGCACACCAGCCGCACGCGGGTCATGCTCAATGCATGCTCACGCCTTGCTCACGCGATCGTTCAGGATTCAGTCCTATTTTCCAAGCATGACGCGTGAAGCTGCCAGGCATGCAGTAAAAGGGAGTTGTGGGCGGGTTCAAGGCGCGCCGAGGAGGCACTGAGAGGAAAAGAGAAGGCTTCTTGTGTGAACGGTTAAGCGTGAGCCTGCCTCAAGCTTCAGTTCTGTGTATGTTCAGCGCTAGGTTTGAACAAAGGCAAATTGTTATTATTGAGTCTATTTCAGCAATAACTGCACGTTATGACTGTTTAAACTTGACAAAGGTTCACAGGGGACGACTGTTGCCAAGAGACCTATTCTGAAGGAGTGGAAGTCCACCCTCTTCACCTTCTTTCCAGCTGTGGCTGACAGACATGATCTCGGTTATACATGATATGGAGAGACTCTGGTTCCTGAGGATCAATTTACTTAAGAAATTCTCTGAGGTCTGGGACCCGTTTCTGGCCTTCTGGAGGTTAGAGGTGACGGATGACTTTATGGACCCCTTGCACGGGATCCCACGCACATTTCTTGCAAGCACATATACACTTTACGTGGCTGGTATCAACACGTATGTTGAAATGTTGATATATGTATGTTGTTGTCTTTGTCTGAGCCTGTTGTTCTGTTCTCTTCTGTTTTTAAAACTGTAAATAAAATATTGAAGAAAATTTTTTTACATTACTCCTCGAGGTGGCCATTATTGTTTTGCTAGTGGCGTTCCTGATTGGCCAACTTGTGCTGTCAATCACAGGGCACTGAGCGCAGTCGCTGATTGGTTCGTTTGCTTTGTAGTTTCTGCTAAAGCCCTCCCAGGGCTTGAGGCCAGACGGTCCCGCAGAATGAAATGAAATGTGAGTTCACGTGACCGGCTGGTTGACCAGGCTACTTTCTGTGTGGAGTTTGCATGTTCTCCCCATGTTTCCCTGGGGTTCCTCCATATAACATCAATATGGACCCCCCCCCCCCCCACACACACACAAAAAGCAGGAAGAAGTTGGTCGCCGGGCGCTTCACTGCAGCTGCCCACCACTCCTGGCCAGCACGTTAAGCAGGATGAGCCAGGATGGGATAAATGCAGAGGACAAATCTAAGCACGTGTGTGTGTGCGTGTATATATAGTGCTTAGGTGCATTGTGACCAATAAATGGTTTGTCCGTCCTGTACCTTTAAATGTGATATTCAGCCCTACTAGATATCAGCAAACCACTACTATATATCTTGTGAGACAGGTGAGTGATGTTGTTTTGAACAGTGCAGGAAGCCACACCCCCTCTGTGTGTTGTGAAAACCAGGCTTGTTTTCCAAGCCTGCACAAGAGCCGGGCCGTCCACTTGCTTCTTCGTTCAGGTGGCATTGTCTTGTAGACGCACCCCCCCCCCCCCCCCCCCAATGTCTCACTGGCACAGACTGTTTATTGCACGCACAGCAGATGCGATGTGAGGGCATGTGTTTCATAGACTGTTTGAGTTTACTAATGCTGGAGCGCGACATCTAGTGGGCAAAAAAAATAACATGTAGTGCAGTTATTCCCAAACTGTGGGCTGCGAGTGGTCTGCCAACACCCCAGATTTTCGCGGGCAATGAAATGGCTGTAGCAGGATCAGTTTTAAAGCTACAGTGGAGATCCTGTTATCAGAAGAACCTAGAAGACCTAAGGCCTGGTACCAAGCATAATATGCTAGCTAAATAACGCTCCAAATGTTGGTTATATTTGGGCAAGGGAAAACTATTTCAGAGGTGTCCCTTGACCTCTCAGCTCAATTTCTGAATGAAAATTGGTTCATTAGGTACCCACAAGTCTCCCCTTTACAGATAAGGTAGCATTTAATACAGCCTAGCATTAATAGCATGTGGATTGATTTCTTCTGTTGCTCATCACATTTTGTCTCAACAAATGTGTTATGCCTGCAAATACTTCTGATGAGTAAGGGGGGAGAAAATGTTAGCAATCTGCTTTGGGGTATTTTGCTGAAATGTTTTTGTACGTGGATGAATTATTAATTTCCCTTATGCCCAAGTTCACATGCTCTGTTGATGAAATAAAAACTATATAATATAAAAAACATATAGGGAAATACATCATCTTAGTCTGGTGTGTTGGTCAGAGTTGTGATTAAAGGGTTGAGTGGGCCCCGGAACATTATCAGCCACAGCCTTCTTAAGTTTGGGAACCCTAGATGTAGTAAGGTTGTAAGGTTTAAGCATTGTTTGCGCTACCGTTTCTTGTCAATGCTTTTTCGCAGGTAACTGTGATGAGCTTCACCGGGAGAATGTATTGCAAAGGAAGTTCATGTTATCCCTACCCTCCCTAATGCAAATCCACTTCCAGCCATGCAGCAACTAGCCTGGTAAAGCAGCCGGTCACGTGAACTCATTTGGTTCTACCAGACCATCTGGCCTCCAGCTTTCACCCAGTGTTTATAGTGGGCGGGAGTTGGGCGGGTGTACTTGCCTTGACAGACAACTCCTTCAGCCAATCAGCGTTGGATCCAGTCAAATCCAAATGCACACGGGAGAACGGCAAAAAACATATTTTCTGCAGATAAACTCCACTGTTGCATACTCCGGTACTTTCTTTAATTGTTATTGAGTCTATTTCTGCAATAACTGCACTTTATGGCTGTTTAAACTCGACAAACGTTGATGTTACTGCTTGAGGTGGACAGACACGGAGGCAGCCATTACTGTTGTGCCAGCGACGTTCCTGATTGGCCGGTTACTACGAGGCCAGTCACTGATTAACCAGAGCACTTTGTCATTTCTGAAAACACCCTCCCAAGGCAGGAGGCCAGACGGTCTGGTAGAACGAAATGAAATGTGAGTTCACGTGACCGGCTGGTTTAAGGCTAGCAGACAACCTAATCAACTAGGATTTTTTTGGTAACGCTAAAAAGAATGCATTAAAGCTCACACAGGTCTGCGGTGCAGACTGTCACTGCTATATCAATGGTCTTGGCTATCAATGGCTTTAAAGGGAAGGAGAGATGACACTCCGACTGGTTGAGTTCATATTATGCCCAAAACACATAATTAAGGGACATAATACAAATTGCCACAACCCTTGCACCTTACTTTTCAATCGTGCCTCCTGTAACTAGCATAGGTGGACTTGGACAGACCTTGAACGCACTTGCGCCATGCACTACAGAATGTGTAAATATGGCCCCTAATGCACATGGTACTGTACAAGAAAACAAGATAAATAAAGGGAAAATCACTTACATTGACCACTTCTATTTTCATGATGGGGTTTTCTGTGTCTTGTTTTCCACATCTGCATTCTGAAAAATGACAAATCAAAAAATTAAATTAGTTCTGCAGTGCTCTCAATCAGCTACCTAATCCATTCGTGAATAAATATTAAAACTAATATCAACAAATGCATCAGGTCATGTGAGTTATGAACATTCACAGGATAGCAGCTCACGTTTTTTCATTTCTGTAGATTTTGGGGTGGTTGAGATTTTCCTTTTTTTCCGTTTTTGGGTGGGTGTGACAGTGTCTGTGGAGAGGGATGAAGCAGGCTCTAAGAGGACAGAGGAGGAACCAGGAGGCTGCGAGTACAATCTCTTTTTGATCGGGAGAGAGGAGGAAGGGGTGGGTGTCCTTTTCCTTTTCTTCAAATTTTTGTTTTGCTTTTCCCTTTTCTTCGATTGGGTGGGGAGAGGGGAGGGACCAGGAGACTGAGAGGGGACAGAGGGAACATGAGGCTGACAGAGGACAGGGGGACCAGGAGGCTGAGAGGGGACAGAGGGAACATGAGGCTGACAGAGGACAGGGGGACCAGGAGGCTGAGAGGGGACAGAGGGAACATGAGGCTGACAGAGGACAGGGGGACCAGGAGGCTGAGAGGGGACAGAGGGAACATGAGGCTGACAGAGGACAGGGGGACCAGGAGGCTGAGAGGGGACAGAGGGAACATGAGGCTGACAGAGGACAGGGGGACCAGGATGCTGAGAGGGGACAGAGGGAACATGAGGCTGACAGAGGACAGGGGGACCAGGAGGCTGAGAGGGGACAGAGGGAACATGAGGCTGACAGAAGAGAGGGGGACCAGGAGGCTGAGAGGGGACAGAGGGAACATGAGGCTGACAGAAGAGAGGGGAGGGATAAGTAGGCTGAGAGAAAGAGGAGTAGTTGGGAATATCAAAGGAGACATCGGAGTCGTTAAGATAGTGAAGGTAAGAGAAGGTGTTAGGAGGGTGAGAGAAAGAGGAATTAGGGGCTGAGAAAGAGGAGGAGTTAGGAGGGTGAGAGCCAGAGGAGGAATGAGGAGAGGGAAAGGAGACAGAAGCGGAAGCACAAGGCTGAGGGAGGGAAGTTGACGCAGGATTTAGCTCCTGAACAAAGTCATCTTTGGCAGCCACCGGGTCTGTTTCAGGTAAAGGGTCGCACTCCACCACTGGGACTGGGCTAGGTGCTGCAGGGTGTCTACAGGAATAAACAAGTTAATAAATTAGACTTTTAAAGACCACTTTGAATTTAAAGAAATTTTTAACAAACTTGCCAAATGTTCAAATAAGTAAAAAATTTGCAGTACAGTAAAAAAAAACAGTAATCAGTTGAGTTTAAGAACATTGTCCAAATGTGTTTTCCAATGTGAAAAGAAACCCGAAATATGATCGTTGCCATAAAGGATAAAGGGACACTTTGCTGGTTTTCAGAAATCATTAGTGTAATTTAACAATGGTTAAGAGAGATCTCCATGTTCAGTCAGAAATTCCTGGTCCAAATGATGTCATAATCAAGTTAAGTTATCCTTTACTTTCCTCGTGGGGAAAATCACGCTCTGCATTTTCTCAAATGCAGAGCGTGATTTCCCCCACCCTTGTAGAGTCTACAAGGAACCTTCCTAGAACTAGGAGCACTCCAATTGGAATTCCATGTTCAGGGTGACTGACAGGACAATATGGGAACCCAGAGTCTATTTCAGCATGTAAATAGACTCTGGGACAGCCATACCTTTCTTTTTGGCTTCCTGTACAGCGCATATCTTCCGCCCAGATCTGCCACACAATATTCCACTATTAGTCGGAAAATGACAATATTCAGAGTTTGTTAAGGGTCATGGAAACAGCATATTCCAGTTGCAATTTCCGAATTTGGCATTTTCTGATTAAGACATGGGTTATTCCAGTATTATTCAGGTTTTAGGAGGATTCTTTGATCATGTATACAGCGCATTCAGAATATGTCTTAATCAGGGTTTTTACCTCAGTTTGCGACGCATGTTGCCTGTTTGTGGTCAGCTGATGTTGTGCTAGAAAGCGCTAGAAGAGACGATAGAATCATAATCCATCATCACTGGCATGCGAAAAGAAAATCCCACATTTCTGATCTGGAGGAGATGAGAAACATTGATTTAAAGAGAGATATATTTAAAGAGAGAGTGGTGCCCAGTCTGCCCACAGAAAAAATGCTTGCGACCCTGCGAGGTAATAACGTAGGCTACTAGCCAACTTTTTATTAAAGACTTGGATGTGCAAATATCGCAACGCCAAACGTTCCAGCAGCAAGCACCTGAAATGGACCAAGAGATCCTGGTAAGAATAGCGCTGCTCTGTTTATTCTCAACTGAAAAACTCCATCTACCTGCATCTCTCTCTATCTCTACCCCCCTCCCTTATGTGTCGGGGAGGGCGAGCTACGGCTGCATGTAAACAGGAATAGTGGATTATTCACATTAGTCGGAATATTGTCATTTTCAGAATATGGGCAATAACCAGAATATTGTGTGCATGTAGACGTAGTCATTGACTACGAGTATTAGGTTAGGCTATTTATGCTCAAACGATGTTGACATTAGTAGGCAAAAATAACGGATATAATTATAAGTTTCAGAGGACGTCTCTTAGCATGCATCTGCATCTAGCATCTAGCGAGTCGGTCTGAGGATATTCACTTTCTGCCTTATCGGCATATTAAGGTGAGCTTTTATCTTGTCTTGTCCTTAGATCTTAACGACCAGCTGCACGTTGAGAGCTGCTGGCGTACATCGGCGATGTTCGGTTGTTGAATGAATTCACTCATCATACACTCTAACTTACACATGAAAATATTCATTTAGGCTACTAGGAGGAGCTAGGAGGGAAAGAAAACCCAGACAAACAGGCAAGATGCATCGCAAACTGTGGTAAAAACCCTGATTGAGATGCATATTCCGAATGTGCTGTTTACATGATCAAAGAATCCTCCTTAATACTGGAATAACCCCCATGTCTTAATCGGCAAATTTGGAAAATGCAACTGGAATATGCTGTTTACATGACTCTTATCAAATTCAGAATATAGTCATTTTCCGAATAATAGTGGAATATTGTGTGCATGTAAACGTACGGATTGAGTCACTTTTATTTTGAATGCTAAACATCAAACAACAAAATTCGTATATATTCACTAGCGTTCGGGACCGGAACTGTTACATTCGCCCGTACATCAACAGAGCGGCACTGCGCGGAGGCGGAAGTCGCGGGCGGAAGATTTGCGCTGTACATGAAGCCTGGAAAAAAGGTATGGCTGTCCCAGAGTCTAGTGTTTAGCTGCCGAAATAGACTAGGGATCCCAGATTGCTGACAGGATATTTGGAGCAGTTTTGCCATGGGATCAGTATTACTGTCACTATCATAATCAGAAGTAGATAATAACTGCATTTTCTTTCTTGAGTGACTATCTTTTAACTTCACCATGGCTAAATGGGTTTAAACCAGGTGGCAATGCTTGTGCTTGGACAGATGAAGCTATGCAGAAGGGATCAAATCTGTAGTTGGCCACTTGAGGCTGGTTCCAACAGCGAGTCTATCCTCATAGACCCCCATGTTAAAATGTCTGACTTTACAACAGGATTAAACATGTTTATAGCCTGGTTCAAAACTCGTCTTTCATAACAACTGTACGGGGTGAATTTTTAGAGAAGTCACCTGTTTAGAGTAAAATAGATGATAGAACAGACTATTTATCGGACGTGATTGACAGGTCACCTGTCCAGTGATCGAGCAGCTTGCCCATCACGGACCAATAGCAGGCGGTGCTGTGTGGCTCTGTGGGAAATGGTCCATTCCATCTGCACTGGGAACTATGAATATCGTAGAAGAGTGACATCACACCTGAGTTCTCGGCATTCCATTTCAACAGTTGGGAAACCAGCCAGGGTTAGCTCTAGCCAGGGTAGCCATTGTTACAGTAGCAGTAACAGTTGATAATGCATTCCGCGGTATTCTCTGCATACAAACACTGTAGCAACATGTCCACAGATATAAGTTGGACAATACTATGTGTACAATTGACTTAATGTATTTTAATGTACATGTAACTGTATTCATGTAATTTATTATTTTATGTATAGTTATTATTATTAGGTCGGAGTTATTTTAGGTCATCCGTTTTTTATTATAGGACTTCTATTGTGCGCTGCTGGTACTGAGGACAAATTTCGTTCGTGTGAAAGCATGTAATGACAATAAAAACCCTAGAACTCTTGAACACAAACGCTAAAAGTGCTAATAAACAACATTTACTCAAATTTTTACTACTATTGAAGGGCAGAGCAGCCACTTTTGAGCCATTTTTGTGATTGCGGCTGGTGAGGGCATGTGACGTCACATGGGGCGTTCCTGACCTTTGAACCGTGAAATCCCTAGTTCTAAGTACAAATGGAATGGCCCAATACCCCTAGTCTCGTGATGTCTCGCGTGCGCCACACAAGAACCCCAAGATGGCAACAGCCATACTCCGTCGCTTCAATACGGGAGTCCAAAAACAAAAGGCTGAGGTCATGTTGACTGTGTCCACATTTTTTTATACAGTCTATGGTTTCGAAAGGCTACTGGAGGGACACATGTTCCTCCCCACATGTCATATCGAAAATATCGGAAAACAGCGCATTTGCGGTCAGTTTGGAGAAAACATGATGCTATTTTCTTAGCATCATGTTAGAGATTATTGTGTTAACTAACCACTTCCTACTCAGTGAACAGCCTTACCACTAATCTCCAGGCTCTCTGCTCCCGACCGGTAGGTCACATTTCTTTGACAAAGACCATTGCCTCTGAAGGAGATGGTCTTTGTCAAATAATAGTACCAGGTTACTCTGGACTCCAGTAACGCTAATCAGTTGTTCTGCAAGCAGCAACACACCATCACTGCAGTGAATCTTTTCTCAATCAAATTCTCCAACCTGTCTCCCACCCCGGCCTTTGTAGAACTTTAGTTTGATTGGTTGGAAATGTTTTATCAGTGGCTCTACATCAAAGAAATCAGGCTTTTTGTGCATATTGGAATTTCTGGCGGTGACTTAACTACAAAACATTTAGTCAACAGAGAAGACCCATCCCATCCGAATTTAAGGCTATTTACTTTTTGCACCCTTTAATTAGCTAATGTGTATTGAAGACTGTTTAAGATTTATGCTGGACCTGTAGACATCCGGGATAGGTTGATAATGCAGACCTGGGCAACTGCATGTGTGCCCCATGTGTGGCCCGCGCTGGAATTGCAATCAATATAAAAATACAGTGCACCTGAATGCAACATGCAAGATACCCGCTGAATAAGTGTCCAAATGTTCATGTAATTTTGGCCAATACTATTTGTTATAACATTTCAGTCTGGAATATGGAATATCTTTTAAAAATCTTGACGACTAAAAGGCTAAAATTAATCTAATGTGTAAGAAAAATGACTGTTCTGCATTTAAGTAAAAATTTTACTAATTAACTCGTTGGTTTTGGATTTATTTAGCTTCAAGAGTGCCTTTTTGTTCGTGTGACACAGGCTTTGAGAATCCCGGGCCACTTACTGATACTTATGCTTAAACTAACTTATGCGAAAAAACATTTTTGCTAGTGGAAATTCTAATTGGCTGGTAACTTTAAAATCTAGCAGCCATATTGGCAGGTGGTCAAAAAAGTGAATTTAAAGCCCTGAGAGCAGGTGGTGACATAGGAGTGAGTGAGAAAAGGGATCTAATATTGGTGGTTAAGACTGAATAATGACATCACAACTGTTCATTTAAAATTAGTTATTCCTCTAAACCTGCCTTCAAATGCCCCAATTTTTTTGCACCGGCGCTGTTCTTCCCCCAGCCCTCAGCAAAGTCTGGCCCTCTGGTAGCGAGGACATTTTTTTGTGTCCCTCTCTATCATAAAAGTTGCCCATCCCTGGGTTACGACATGAATATTTGTTCGGCCCCCGGCAACAATCTGGGTTTCACATGTGGCCCCCCATGCAAAATAATTGCCCACCCCTGATCGAATGCCTCCTCCTCCACACTCGGGACAGGATGATGTGATGCCTCCTCCTCAGGTTCATCAGCTGGTGTCTCCCGTTCACTGGTCGTTTGTGAAGAACATAATTCTGCAAAAAAAAGATATATATATATTGGACCTACAGTATATATATATACTGTATATATATATATATATATATATATATATGTGTGTGTGGAAACATTTTCAGTAAATATACCACAGTTTGAGCCACTCACTGTGTGAAGCAAATGAGTGTGTGAAAAAAAGAGGGGAGCTGTTTGGACCTGAGCCTGAGGGGTTCAAGTCCAAACAGCTTGCCTCATTTTCAGTTCATTTATTTTCCAGATTTAAGACATTTACATATAATAATAATAATAATAATAGTAATAGTAATAATAATAATAATTTTCATATTGCCTTCCTTGGTAACCATTTTATAAAAGCAATAGATCACTTTAGAATGTGATATTTAAGCAATATCACATGAGAGGAGTGCTGATGTTGGCTAATATCGTCACGGCTGTGATTCGGCCAAAGATAATCACAGCGTGACGATATTAGACAACAACAGCATGACCTCGAGTGTGATATTGCTTTTATACAACAGTTGTACAGCATAAACAAAGCTATTCATCAAGTAATAATAGCATTTTTGTCAAGTAATTTGCAACAACTGATGATTTCTGTCTATTATTCCCCTCCGCCAACAAAAACAGTTCCCCCAGGATTGCACTAGTGTTAGTTACAGTACCAAGGATGTATACAGTCAATGATTTAGAGCAGCTGTGAAGCGGAGTGATATACACACAGTGAAGTGCCAGTGCTGTTATCGTGAAATATCAGCACTGCTAGGATCCCTCTTGTCCAATCAAATTGATCGGTAGGAACTAACTGACTAAATGATCATTATACCACACCTAAGGGTCTTTTCCCCCTCCGCACGACCCTTAGGTGTGGTATAATGTAGTATAATGAGCATATATCACAGCCTGTCGGGATCTATTGCTTAAATAATGCACATGTACATGTCCGGCTCAAGTCTAATCACGTTGTAAATTAATCCGCTACCCAACCTGCACAGCTGTTTAATCAAGCAGCACAGTGACGTTGTTCAACTCGCTGCCCCAGCTTCTATGAGCTGAGCGGACTAACTTCCCTGCGCCATACCGACTCGTATCCAAGGTTTGTCCTGTTTACTGCAACAGCAAACGTTCCCATAGCATGAGAAGCCGATGGGATGGTTACGCTTGTTCCAGGTATTAGTCGGTCCCAGACGTGTTGCTAGGTAAACTAAGTTAGCGAGGCTTTATGCCTGGTGAAAAATGTAAGATTTTGATTGCTAAACTTGCACCACAAATTCCCGAAAGCCTTTATTTTATATTGTTGGCTAATGACCATGGTATTAAAAGTGTGATACTCAACTCCTAGGTGTGCATTATACAATTTTAATGCACTTTGCACGTCGTGCATTAAAATTGTGTAATAATGCACAACATGGGCCCTATCTTCGCAACGGCGGTAATTTTGCGTTAGCGCCCGTTTTGCGCTGGAATAGCGCTGCGCAAAGGCCTAATTGTGGGCATGTCGGGCCGCTGCGCTCCAGGTCATCTCGGCGCAAACCTCCATAGGCGTGTTTATGTCCATAACATAAAAGCCACAGCGTCACCGCCATCACGTCTGTGACAGCAGCTTCTTTCTAGCAGAGTGACAGAGTGAGAGAGAGAGAAAAGAGAGAGGGAGAGAGTCAGAAGGCTCTTTCACACCGGCCTTGAAAGCCGAAAAATGCACGGAAAATAGGATTAGCGCCTCCGATGTGAAAGTCGTGAATGCGCTTTGGTGGACAATTGTTTTACGCTTTTGTCCCGCGACGGAGGTAGTAACAGCGCCGGGTTACCTGGCAACCCGCCTCCACTTGAAAGGTCGTCGCAGCGAGCCGGAAAAGGTGCGAATGGTCTGCTCATTCATAAAAAAATGACAGGGGAAATCACCTCATGTGATCAAGAAAGTGCAGTAGTGAAAGTAAAAAAAGTAGCCTATACAATCATGACTGCAGGGACGCCAGGAGGAATGCTCCGTGCGGTTAGGCTTTATGCTCAAACGATGTTGACATTAGTTAACGTTAAGTAGTCATGTGCATTTATAGCCTATACTATTCCCCCGACGAACGTTATGCAGACTGCAGCTGTTTGATATGCGGGCGGTCGTGTATCGTTCCAATTTTAGTAGGACACCATATCGATCTGCCCGCCCACCATGCGAGTGCACTATCCTCCCTGCTCAGCGGACTAGAAGGGAAGTCTTGTTGAATGAATTCGTTCATCATACAGTAGCCTAGGCTACACTAACCTATGAAAATATTAATTTGGGCTAGGAGGAGCAGGAAATCCCTCCGCTCGCCTTTCAATGCGGGAGCAGGGGATTTCACCTGAAAGTACAGAGCAGCACGGTAATGTGGCCGTGCTGCTTGGCTCGTGTGAAAGCAATTTCTGTGGCGAGGCGGCTGGCTTTACGGGACTCCTAAACGGCAATTTTTGCGCAATCTGTGTATGAAAGAGCCTAGAGAGAGAGGGGGGGGGAGAGAACGAGAGAGGGAGAGAATGGAGGATGAACCATAACGAAAATGTATGCTTTTGTAATTTGTAGCCTATTAATTACTCGTTTCGCTCATATAGACAATAACATACACATACAAAAAAAAAAAATCTTTAATAGGGTATGGATGTGTGAGATATTAATTCTAGCCTATTTCAATAGCCTATAAAAGAATTGTCCACTCGGGTTAAGCTATTGTTGCATGGTGCAATTGCAGGGAGAGAGGTTACTGTATATCCTACTGGCCGGTGTTGTGTCAAAAAATGATTTGCTGCCAGAAACTGATTTCAATGCGCGGGACCGCACACTCTACAGCGCTGATCAGTGCCTCTACCCACCCTGTTCACCGACCCACCCGGCCTGCCTACCCGGCCCAGCTCACACCATCTCCGGGGAGACCCCCCTCCAGGACTCGGCACACTAGCCGAACACTTAAAAGCACCCCTCCCCGCGCTACACACAGACTCACTTTTTGCCCCAAAACCATGACAAACAAATTCTCATTTTTAAATCAAGGTGTGATTTTTCTGCAGTGTTGGTCAGTTGAAAATCAACGTGGCATTCTGAGGAGTGAAGTGTGTCCGCGCGAGCCGTGCGTAATGTAGGCCTATCCAAGCGAGGATTTCCTGCACTGCGTGGAGAATACTGTCTGCGCTCAGGCCTACGCCTGGCGTAGAGGTTTTGTTTGCACTAAGACCAGCTATTTGGTGGCGTTAAAATTGAGAGCACCCAAGGCCTTTTTTTCTAACACATTGCGCTGGAACGCCTATTTTGGCACGGGGAACACTCAAACCTCTGTTTACGCTCAAAACATCAATCAACAATCTTCGCCAGAGCGCAAAATGATACTTGCGGGAGGGAGATGATAGGCTAGAGGCCCACGGACACGCCTGGGCCACGCCTACGTCATCTGCATCCACTGGATGGTGGAGGCAGACGATAGCTTAAGACGCAGGGCCGATAGCAGCAATAAGAGGTGCGCAAACGGCAGTGCAAATGATAGCGCCATACGAAGATAGGGCTCCTAGACGTTAATTATCCCTTACTTAGCTAGCTGTTCTCGTCTATCCAATGGGATAGCGACACTCACCACACACCTCCATTGTAAGCCTGTCAACATTGCTACACACCTCCATTGTAAGCCAATCTCATGGCCGCTGTCTTTTAAATCCATCTGTTTTTATCCTCCTCAGCCTTCCCTTTCCTGCTGCTGTCGTTAAGTTTTGACTCATCAGTATGTACATAAAAATACAGTACTAGTATGTGGTTGACTGTGTCACAAGTCTACATACACTGTATGTAACATACTGGAGAATGACATTTTTTAAATCCAGTGACAGTGTGCCAAGGAAATAAATTCCCTAAGGGGGCAATAAAGTGCATCATATAATTTTGTAACACTACTTTCATGTTAGACAAATAACATCTTACTTCTGAGCAGGAACTCATACAGCTTCTTCATCTTTAGGAGGATGTCCTGTACGGCTGCTTGTGTAGGGTCAACATGGTGGATCATGTCTCCATGCAGCTGGCCCTTGCGGTCTTTGTGTCCCATAAAAAGGATGGGGTGGTGGCCAAGGGTATTCACCTGTAAGACCTATAGATATATAACAAACACACACACACACACACACACACACACACACACACACACACACACACACACACACACACACACACACACACACACACACAGTTAAAATCGGCTGGGTGACATTATCTTTAGTTGAAATTGGCTAATTGGTGTCTGTGGTGGTGATGCCTGTGGCGGTGCCAATCATGATTGTGATGTGATCGGTGATGTCACTCAAGCAACTGTGATGTCATCAGTGATGTCACTTGAGCAACGTATGTGATGTCAAAAGTGATGTAACTCGAGCAATTGTGATGTCCTCAGTGATGTCACTTGAGCAACGTATGTGATGTCAAAAGTGATGTAACTCGAGCAATTGTGATGTCCTCAGTGATGTAATAAATCCTTCTGTGTACGAACGAGCCAAAGGTGCAACGGAAGCAGAAGAAGACTGTGCTTCTGGTTTGAGTGGGAAGACAGAGAGGATTGAGATCGTGCTTGATGCTGATAAGAGGTCCCTGGATGAGGTGGACATATCTGGACCAGAGATCGGTAAAATACTGAGGGATGCTTTTGCGCAAACTCTGACAATTGGGTCTGAGTGAGAGAAAGAAGAATATCCCCCAACTGTGAGAGGCAGCAATGTGCCGCAAGGCATCCAGTCTGCCAGAAAGCCATTAGAAGAAGAAGCCGATGGCGCTAGGTGGGTAGTGGGTGTCTGTATGTATGTCCAGAGTCTCCACCCTAGAAATTCCTAGTATATGTATAGCATCACAAGAGATTATGGTAGAGTAATTTTAGTAATCTCAAATTAATTTGTTTCTTAACTATTGAGCATTTCCCAGGTTAAGAATGACCTGCAAGGTGTTTCTCAGCAATTGATGTCTGATGGATGGAATTAACAACAATAGCATATAATAATTGCCAACAATAGCACGGCATGCGTCTTTTGCTTAGCCAGCATGCTAACTAAAAGCCCAGTTTTCTGTGTAAAAGTGCAAAGCTGGCTTATTTGTGGGCATTCTTAACAACGATATTGCAGGATCTTGTACGCATCTGTGCAATTCATTTATTTATTTGGGGGGGGAACTGTGCAAAATCTTTATGAAGGGCTGCTGACATGGGACTGACATATCCTCTCGTTATTGTTATTTGCCCGTTGGTTGATCTTATTTAAGATCAAGTGAAAAGAGCTGCACAATTCTTTCTGCCTTGCGACCTGTAGTGGGACTCCACAAAGGAAATACAGGAAGGATGAAGGACGAAAGAGACTTACAGTCCAGTGTGCTTGACAAGTGGCAGGCTGCCGATAATGACAAATGATATTGTTGCAGAGGGTTAAACCCTGTAGAGACAACTGCTTTTTGAGGCTGGGGTTGAGTTGGGGGTGGAGATTGGCCCTCATTATCTCCCATTTTTATCCCGTCATAAAACACTCTCAAATTTTGTCTGTCAAAGCTGAGATTTTAAAAAATGCAGCTACCCTCCGTGGCCAAAGAAGTTACTTTCACATGCGCTGTGTCATTCTGCATTTGTCAGTCCATGGACATGTGACTCTGTGTTTGGCTCCAGATACCCTCCCAGAAATCCAGCGTGACTACGTACGCCGTTGCCGACATTCGGGCAGCATTTCAGGAAGTGGGTCGGAAGTGACCTCGAGCTCCAGGAAAACACGCCACGTTTTTTGATCCGTGTTTCAATATTAGGATCGCAGCAGTTCTTTGTATGTACGTTATAAACACCTATATGCTCATCAGAAATAAATGGTCAAACCCAAGAAGGACCTGGAGCAACATTTCGACGCGACAGCATCTTCATCAGAGTAAAACTAGCTTTTTGACTCTGATGGAGATGCTGTCGCATCAAAACTCAAAGCACGTGTCTAATCTTGTTTACAGTTCTGTAGTAACGTTAAGCAGCTTAGCTCACCCTTCTTGTTGGGCTTCTACGTGTGTCCATATTAACGTTACGTTATGTTATTGTTTGTCTTCCATAATGCGGTGCGTCCATGTCATGCAAGGTCAATTTTCATAGTTTGCAGCAAACACGCATTCTACTTTAACAGAATGTGAAGTGCTCCCATACTTTTAGAGAACAGTTTATTTGGAAAGTTTCTTGCGCCTCCTCCATCTTAGCGCCGGCATGCTGCTCCCGTCTCGTCTCTATAGAGACAATACGTGACATAGTCAGTCTGCGACACACTAAAGCTTGTATTATGCTCACCCTGCCGTGAAGGGCGCTGGGGTGGAGCGAGGGCCGGGCGCGTCAAATGACGTAAATTTGTTGGGCGTGGTTATTCGCTACCTCCGTCGGGCGCTCGCCGTGTGCCGGATTTTTTTTCTCACAGCGCGAGCAACGCACGGCTTCTCTCCAAACATGGCCGCTTTCAAGCCACTGAGCCCTGAACACTGAGCTGTGTTTTCACCACATTTCTTGACCCATGTGGTAGGCTATAAACTTTGATTTGCAACTGTTCATTTTTAGTCATTTCACCAAGTAAATGTGTTGTGTTGAGAGCATTATTGAGAGAGATTAAAAGCAGCACAGAGTAGGCTATCAGGGCTGAGAAGTAAAACGGCTTTCAGTAAAAACAAGTTTGGTGATTCCTTCATGTGCTGATGTGGGGTCGTTTGAGAGTGAAAGCGCACTCAGTACTGCACATAATAGCGTTTCATTGCGACTTTTCCACGGGCTGTTCTCACTATTACCATTGTACAATACATGCTGATCACTTTCTGAGTATAATGGCATCAGCCCCAGCGCGAGGTCTGCACGGTGACTCACGGGGCCCCACCCCCAACGAGCTTGGTCGAGTATAGATCAGCCTTAAGGGGCCAGCTGCGCGACTAAGCAAGTCGCAAACAGCAACAACAAACAAGGACAGGACAGCAAGTCCGACGTATAAACTTGTAAAAAAAACATACCCCCCACCCCACATTTTTTCTGGCCTGGCGGGGTTCCTAGTTGGCCTGGCGGGCCGTCAGAACTGTACTGTGTAGGGGAAACACTGAACTTGTTAAATCAGATTTATGAAAACTTACTTTATGCTGGAGAGACGACAGAACCTTGCTCTGGTTTCGTTTTTTTTTTACCCCAGATGCCCATCCACTTTCTTCAATTTTTTCTTTTTTTCTTTGGAAAGGCTCTTTTATAGGGAGGGAGTTGAGACAGGCACTGCACGTCTTCCTGTTTAGGCGATTTGGCGCCTGGCAGGATGGGCATGGCTTCAGCTTCGGCTTTGTCATTTCTGCAAATTAAGATGAAACATGTTGGGTTTATTTCAGGTCTGTTTCTGTAATGTGATTACAATATCAATTAACATATATATATATATATATATATCTATATATATATAGATATATATATATCTATATATATATATATATATATATAATGCAGGTAAATGCTGAAGTTTTTGAGTTCTGCTAACTTACTACAAAGTGTAAAAACTTTAATTCATTCAAACCTGCAGCATATACGGGCCAATGAAGAATCCATTCCATTTTGGAGCGCATCTGATCAAACACTGGACGAACACTGGACAGGGGCTATGTTATGTTCCCTCAGCCTTATATCCCCCCTCAGATCAGTAATACCTCTGCAAATGAGGAAATATTTTCAGCCTGTCTGTCTGTCTGTTATCAGATATTGTTAACACAATATCTCAAATAGGTTAGTGACTGATTTGAACATGGGCCTTAAACCAAATTCCATTCTGACAGCCTTGACCGCAAGCTCACTACAACCCTAACCTCAGTGACCTCATGCCTCAGCCCAACCACCTAATTTGGCCTGGAATCACTCGACCAGTCCGTCCTTGCCGGGGCCGGCGTTGGTGGTGAGGGAACATAGGGCTGAGGGAACATAGGGATGGCCCTGATTGGACTATTGGCCGTGGTGGGGGGCTGTGCTCTCAGAGTGAACTTCTAGGAGGGCTGGGTGATCTGGAGCAATAATCATATCTCTGGATTTTTTTCGGCTGGATTGATACACAATATAGATAGGTTTTTTATAAAAAAGTGAGCAAAATGTTCATCTGTAAGTCAAAGCCACATTTGAGATGTCAAGCACTTTTATTCCAACTGTGATCAAAATAAAATGCAGACAGGGTGTCCTTCCCTGACTATTGGTGCTTTCACAAAATATTGATGAGATTTTTGATAAGTAATCATCAGCGATGTGGATATAATGACTAAGTGTATAAAGGTAAATAATAGAAGAGCTAGAACAATCTGGTAACTTTAGAAAATGACATCACTTTTGTGTAACGTAGCCTTCAAAAACAGAAAGAGAGAACACTTAATGCCATATCATATATATTGCCATATCCAGCATCTAAGACCATATAGTCTCATATCACCGTATTACCATATCCAACATCTAAAGCCATATCTAGAGTCATTTCACTATATTACATATATGACCATATCAAGTCTCATTTCACCATATTACCATATCCAACATCTACTGTGTGTGTGTGTGTGCATGCGAGTGTGTGTGTGAGTGTGTGTGTGTGTGTGTGTGTGTGTGTGTGTGTGTGTGTGTGTGTGTGTGTGTGTGTGTGTGTGCGTGTGTGTGTGTGTGTGTGTGTGCGTGTGTGTGTGTGTGTGTGACATATCTGCACACGTGTGCGTGACATGATGCACACGCGATGCACAGTGGCTTCACGGGTGGGAAGTTAGCCTACAGAAAGTGTGTGGAAATAAAACAAGCAACGGAAGAGCTAGACCAAACGTTACTAGTTTAGCGACCCACAGAAGCACCTACAGCCAGGTCTACTAGCTAACGTTATGAAGCCGTTTAACTAGCAAGCATCATGCAAACCGTAGCAGTTTCGTTTTCACGATAAACGAGCCTTTTGGAAAACCAAGTCAACTAAGTTTTGGACACCCTGTGATCTCCGAAAATATCAAATGTTTTAGATTAACGTGAATAGTCTTGTCAACACGCAAATAAAGAGAGTTTATCTTACCTTTCTGGCGAAGTTGGAGGGAAAGTACGCGCTGCGTTGAGTGCTGATACTTGTGCAGACTGCAGACAGCTTCCCAGGTTTACTACAACTCCCAAGGTGCTTAGCGTCTAATCATCCAATCACCGAGCAGACTCCTTGTTGCCATAAGTACCGAACATATCGAATGAGAAGTAGCGTTAATTAAAAGTGATAGCCATAACGTTTATCGTATTGGTTTAGTGGGATGCTTTTTCCATTTTGTGTGATTGGAAATAACTAGACTATAACAAAACACACACACACACACACACACACACACACACACACACACACACACACACAGCCTACATATAGCCTACCTGCATACATATGCTACATATACACAAACATACATAGGCTACATAAATACATACATACATACATACATACATACATACATAGGCTCAAGATTCAAGATTTTTATTGCCATTCCGTAGTACAAATATCACGTGTGACATTTTTGTGCTGTAGACTCCGTTACAACATAGTGCAAAATAACAGGGCATATAGGTGCAGGAAAACAAGAGAAGCAACAAGCAATAAGGCAGTAAAGCAATAAGACAAGTCAAAGACAGTGACATATTCACTGCACATAGGTGCAAATGGCATGGACATACTTTAAACATAATTAAACATAATTAACATTCTGTTTGCACAGGTGCAAATAGCATAGACCAAATTGAACATACAATTAAACATTAGACATACCTAATGGTAGCAGCTATAGTACTGCTACTGCATGATTGTTGGGAATTTATTTGTGTATGTTAAGGAGTCTCGTGGCCTGCGGGAAGAAACTGTCCCTCAAGCGATTTGTGTGTGCTTTTGGGACCCTGTATCTCCTCCCTGAGGGTAGCAGGGAGAACAGACTGTTGTGGGGATGGTTTGTGTCTTTGATGATCTTCAGGGCCCTCCTGAGGCACCGCTGGTTCTACAGTTCCTGCAGTTCTGGCAGCTCACATCCTGTTACGTGCTGGGCCGCACGCCTCACTTTTCTTAGCGCCCTGCGGTCCATGGTGGTACAGTTCCCGTACCATGTGGTGAAGCAGCCAGTCAGCAGGCTTTCAATGGTGCCTCTGTAGAAGTCCCGAAGGATTTCTGGCCTTAGCCCAAATTTCTTTAGGCGCCTGAGTCCGTGTAGTCGCTGTTGGGCCTTTTTGAGAACAGTGGCGGTGTGGTTGGCCCATGTCAGGTCCTGGTGGATGTTGACTCCCAGGTACTTGAAGCTGTCCACCCTTTCCACCACTGTGCCGTTGATGGTGATTGGGGGGTGGTGGTGATTGGGGGGTGTGCCCCCCCCCCCCTCCTGTAGTCTACAATGATCTCCTTGATCTTGGAGACGTCCTGAAGATCAGCCCCACGACTGCTGTGTCGTCTGCAAACTTCACGATGGTGTTTGAAGTTTGAGTCGCCACGCAGTCGTGGGTGTAGAGGTCGTACCAGAAGGGGCTGGAGACGCACCCCTGGGGCGCTTATATGCTGATGGTCAGTGGGGAGGAGGTGAGGTTGTCCACTCTCACCACCTGGCGCGGTCTGTCAGAAAGTCCAGGATCCAGTCACACATTGCTGTGCTTAGTACCAGGATCTTGACCTTGCTTACCAGCCTGGAGGGTACTCTGGTGTTGAATGCTGAGCTGTAGTCCACGAACAGCATTCTCACGTGTCCTTCCCCTCCAGGTGGGAGAGGGCGGTGTGAAGCACGTGTGCTACATCCATCCATCCATACATACATACCTACATATAGCGTACATAGGCTACATACTGTACATACATACATACAAACATACAAACATACATACATACATACATACATAGCGTACATAGGCTACATCCATACATACAGTACATACATACAAACATACATACATCCCAACGCTTTGGTTTATTTGCGGATTATGAAAATTATCCTTCATCCTTCAAGGTCGTGGTGTTTTCCCTCATAATAGTTCTAGTTTTGGAGACCTCAATTCACCTACCAAATATATCTGATTTTTTTTCATAGGAGGGTTAGGGTTCGAGAACATTGCTTTAGCCTCTCCCGCAAACCTCATGCATGGTCACTATTATTAATGTTGTAACCTCCATATCCATTTGTTGACTGATGAAGATTCCGGTCTCCCAAGCATGAGTGTGGCTGATCCAGATGAGTTGATAATCAGATCGATAGCCTCCACAATGGTTCTAGCCACAGTCAGTATGATAATTATTACACTGTAGACATAACAGTGGTTATGGTTTGGTGCATCTACTGTATCTCTTAATTTGTCCTTTCTGTGACTTTCTCATCACAGGATCATCATCACAAGCTGTCCCAGGCTTGTTTTCACAGCACACTTTGAAGACCCATAATAGAATTAAGGCTTTTATTTATCTATTGGTTTGTCTGGGACAATGCAAAACATCATTCTAGCATGTTTCAATAACATGATACAGATGATTTGAAATAAGGATTTCTAACCAAGGTTAATGTGCCACCTCTGTCGTGACATTCATATCCCAGTGACATGATCATATCAAATTTAAAATATTTACAGCATCATTAAATCATTATGCGTCTGTGCATGTATTTTTTCATATTTTCCCTAGTTCATGGAAATATGTGTCTGTGCATTGTGTGTATATGCATTATGTTTATAGATGCGTGTCTGTGTGTCAAAGAACATGGTCACTGATGAATGTTCACTGGAAATGTTTTATTTTTTTAGTGTAAATAGTGAATAAAATTTGTCATTCTCTGGCATTAATACAAGCTTGCAGGGAGTGTCATTGTAACTTATGTGCATAGTATCTGAAAAGCATTCTACAAATACAATTTGTTATTCTACCTGTAGTATATCAGATGGGAAAGAAGATGAAACAGCTGTTTTGGGGATTCCATTTTATTTTAATAAACATTGCGAGACAATATTGTAACACTGAAAAACATTCAGTATCTTAAGAAAATGTACAACAATGGACAAATTAAAAAGCAGAATAAAAATGTAAATGGAGTACAATTAAAAAAAGAAAGTCTTTGACCAGGCCCTTGCACCTTTGTGCACAACTTGGGGTGTGCTGCAGTCCCAGACTAGTTACTGGACACTGACCAGTCAACATGGCTCTGTATTCATGTCTATTCTCTGGCGCTGTTGAACATCCACAAATTATGCCCATGTTGCAGTACATCACCATGAAGATTTCAGGTCAGGTCTAGGAAGAGTATATCAAAATATAAAACAGTAGTGCATTGCCCATTCCCACCATGCACCACCCCGTGGGCGCCTCCACATGCACTCCATCAGGTCCCCCTAAGCGCAATCCCCAACTTTGAAGTCGATCCGCCAAACGGTTCTCGAGATAGTTTACCACTGCAATTTCTGGGTTCCCAGCAAAGCACCCTCCACGTTTGAAGTTGATGGGACAAATGGTTCTCAGTCTCGAGATAAACCATTTTTTGTGTTGCCAGTAGGTGGCACTATGAATATGCATAAGTCCAAATTGCAATACATTCCGCATTGCACTATCTTTACTTCCCAGCAGCACACTCCCCAAGTTTGAAGTCAATCGGATGAACGGTTCTCAAAATAAACAGCTTTTTGTGTTGGCAGTAGGTGGCGCTATGCCGAATTGCACAAAATTCGGCACTGTATTGTGTCTAGTTCCCATCAGCGCACTCCCTAAGTTTGAAGTCGATCGGTGGAACGGTTCTCAAGTCAAACACCACTTTTTGTGTTGCCAGTAGGTGGCGCTGTGCCAAATTGCACAAAATTCGGCACTGCATTGTGTCGCGTTCCCATCAGCGGACTCCCCGAAGTGGATCGGACAAACGGTTCTTGAGATAAACCGATTTTTTTTGTTGCCAGTAGGTGGCGCTATGCCCAATTGAATGAAAATACGGCACTGCACTGCACAATTGGGCACACTCCCAAAGTTGGAAGTCGATCCAAACGGTTCTCAAGTCAAACACCACTTTTTGTGTTGCCAGTAGGTAGCGCTGTGCCGAATTGCACACAATTTGGCACTGCAATCTGTCTGGTTCCCAGCAGCAAACTCCCCAAGTCTGAAGTCTATCGGATCAACAGATTTTTGTGTTGCCAGTATGTGGCGCTATGACTATGTCCGAATTGCACGGAAATCGGCACTGTACTGTGTTGAGTTCCCATCAGCGCACTCCCCAAATTTGAAGTTGATCAGACAGAACAGTTCTTGAGATAAAGCGCATTTTCTGTTGCCACTAGGTTGGTGCTATGCCAAATTGCAAGGAAACAGGGCACTGAACTTCATCAAGTCCCCCTTAGCGCACTCCCCAAGTTTGAAGTCAATCGGACCAACAGTTCTCGAGGTATGCAAAGGACAGAGAGACGGACAGAGACACAGACACTGCTGGCATTATAGTATAGACAGACAGATAGAGATATAGATAATTCAATGTCCATAGGGGGAATAAAGTCAAGAGCGCTTTCCTCCCACGGTGAGCCTCTCTCCCATACGTAAAGTCTATCAGGTCCATCAGCAGGACAGTGCAAGACTAGTCAGCACTACTCCATCAGAAAAATGGGGTTTGAATGTGTGTCTGAGCGGGATAAAAGGGCTTCTGGTGATCGCTGTCCTGCTGTTGCCAGACAACCCAGGGTGACAAATCAGCTGGCTTTGTTGCTGTGTGCCGCTCCTCTTTCAGGATGCAAAATCGCTCACTCTTCCATCTTGACGGGGGCAGAGCTGGCAGCCGGGGGATGCAGGGAGGCTCGGGCTGTACTCTGGCTCTGGGACTGACAATTGAAACGCCACTTGCAAGTTCTGTTCGGAGCAGCAGTGGAGTGCAGATTGGCTTCTACACCTGGGCAGAAGAGACGTTGCCTGGTGGGCTGGGCTTCACTGTGTTAGATGAAGGGCCTGGTTTTCTGTTGTGTAAAAAACAAGATAAAAAATAAAATGAGACAAAGAGAGAAGAGCATAGTTGTGACATATAAGTTCAATTTGACACATAACATACATTCAGTCCTCATCGGAAGTGCTGAAATCACTGTCATCTCCATCGTCTTCTGCCATTTCCTCCTCCTCAGAGTCTATATACGGGGGCGTTTGGTGGCTGAGGATTCTCTTGTAGTAGTCCTTGACTTTTCGCATTTGTGCGTTGAGTTCCGATTGCTTTCGAAGCAACAGACACTGCAGTCCCTTGCGTGCATCCTCAGATGTGGCAGCAAAAGTGGCTGTCAAAAAGATACGAAAATCTCATAAACATACTATAATTTAATTAGACAAACGTAGCTCAATATATTCATGGACTTAAGATCCTTTAACCAAGTCTTTATTTATTTGAAGGGAGAGTACAGTATTAATGGCAGTAGTGGTTATAGCGTGACTTGTTTTATAGGGGAACCTGTGATCAGTTATGGCAGTGGTTCCCAATCTTGGGTTTATATATATCCATATATACATACATACATATCTATACAACAGCAATACTTGGTGCATGTCTGTCTGTATATTGAGAGATCCCGCCATCTCCGTCTGTGCAGAGATGTCTGTCTATGCGAGACCGCTGTGTTTGAACTTACTGTATGGATTTTTAAAGTCAATAACATTCCTTTACTTTATATGTACTGTATTCATGTCATAAATGTACAAATGTCAATTATATGTTAATCTGCATGTAAAATGAAGAAAAATATAAAATCGGTTATAATGATCATCCGCTTATAGTGATCAATTAGACCCGTGGAGTGCACGGGTATATATATATATATATAGATATATATACACACACACACACACACACACACACACCTATATATATATATATATATATATATATATATATATATCTATATCCCTAATATATATATATATTATATGTGTGTGTGTGTGTGTGTGTGTGTGTGTATATATATATATATATATATATATATACCCGTGCACTCCACGGGTCTAATTGATCACTATAAGCGGATGATCATTATAACCGATTTTATATTTTTCTTCATGTGTATGTGTATGTCTATGTATATATATATACTGTATATATGTGCAATGTTTGACTATGTGTGTATATATATATATACACAGTCAAACATTGCACACACACATATATACAGTATATATACATATATATACCCACACACACACATATGTATATATATAATATATATATAACAATATAATATATAACTATACCTATATATACCTATATATATATATATATATACAGACACCTATATATATATACACACACACCTATATATATATATATACACACACCTATATATATACACACACACATATACACATATATATATATATATATATATATATATAGACACACACACCTATATATATCTATATATATATATTAGGGATGGGCATTTCTAGCAAGAACACTAGTCGAAAGTCGCTGGGACAAACTCGACTTTTAGTCGATTTTTTAGATGCATTTTCTCAAAATACCAATGAAGTAGCCAAAAGATTACATTAACATCACACAAGGAGAGAATAAAGCTTACAGTCTGAGGAGGATAAAGTGCGCAGCTTCAAAGATTGTGCCTTCAATACTGTCCAGTGTTGCTGCATTTCTTTGCACAGGATAATTTCCTCCTCCTTCAGGCGCATCACAGCCATCACCTTCTCAAACACCTTTCTTTTGGTGTGAAGGTCTGCACCAGCTTAAATTAAAGAAAACACAAGGGAAGACACTATAGTTTAGAACTACATTCTTTGGATGTAAACACATAATATGCCGATCGATCGATCGATAGATACATACGGGGTGGAACGATACATCGATATGCAAGATACATCATCAATATAGTATCGTATATAGATCGAAATTGAAAACATTGATATATTTTGCCATATTTAACTGATTGTGTTTAAATGGGCATTATATCGTCTCATACCGATGGAAGGCCCCTGAATCTCATACAAATCGTATTGTGGCAGACTTTATGATATCAGCAAACATTGCATCCTTGTCCAAAGAATCGATATACTGTAATATTTGTATTGTGATGAAACTTGTGATTCCCACTCAACACACACACACACTATGTATCTATCTGTATGTGTATGTCATACTGTGTATATATATATATATATATATATATATAAGATAGATATATACACACATATATATATAGATATGTGTGTGTGTGTGTGTGTGTGTGTGTGTGTGTGTGTGTGTGTGTGTGTGTGTGTGTGGAGACAGAGAAAGAGAGAGGGGGTGGATAACTTACCTTCACTTCCTGTATCCTGCCATGGCCAAATATCAGTCTGGATGATGCCATCAGTGGACACAATTTGTGCAGATGGTTCAGCCAGCTTGTTGTAGTCATCAACGGCAGCAGCCAATTTCTTTTTTTCATCCAAGATTACCCTTCGAATCCTGTGGCGTGTCTTGCTGTGCCCTAAAATTCATAGAGAAAAAAAGGCGTACTTGTCAGAGTGTCAATCAATCAATAAACGTTTGACAGAGGCATAGTCCATAGATGACACATACATACACAGTATTTGCACAGTAAATTTAGCCTCGAATCACCATTGTGACCGTTTTTGCAGTGTTCAATATGGTTACAGGAATCTCGGCTTAAACAAACCCTGATGCAATGTTATTATCTCCGCCAGGAGATAGTGTTTTTGTCGGTGTCTGTCTGTCTGCGTGTCTTCCGTGTGTTCTGTGTGTTCCCTGTCTGTGTTCCTCCTCTCCTCTAGCTTGGCCTTTGCGTATCTCGAGAACCGTTAGTCGGATCGACTTCAAACTTTGGGAGTGTGCTAATGAGTACATGACGGAGTGCAGTGACCTGTTTTCATGCAATTCGGCACAGCGTCACCTACTGGCAACACAAAAAGTGGTTTATCTTGAGAACCGCTCGTCCGATCAACTTCAAACTCGGGGAGTGCGCTTAGGGGGAACCAACGGAGTGCAAGGAGCTGAATTCCAGGCAATTCCACATAGCGCCACCTACTGGCAATTCCTTTTTTTTTATCTCATCAACTTATCTCAACAACCGTTCGTCCGATCAACTACTAATTTGGGGAGTGCGCTGATGGGAACTCGACAGTGCAGGGAGTTGAATTCCATGCAATTCGCCATCGCGCCACCTACTGGCAACACAAAAAGTGGTTTATTTTGACAACCGTTCATCCGATTGACTTCAAACTTGGGGAGTGTGCTGCTGGGGACTTGACGTAGTGCAGTCCTGAATTTCTTGCAATTTGACAGCGCCACCTACTGTCAACACAAAAAGCAGTTTATCTTGAGAAACATTTGTCAGATTGACTTCTAACTTGGGGAGTGCGCTGCTCGGACCCAGATGCACCCTTTTACGCGTAACCTCATCCCCTAATGAAAAAAACTAAACCACAATTATTCTAACACAAATGCACAATAAAAAAACAAATACGTGCGTTACAACACATACAATAAACCCATCACCAAAACACTCAAATAAAATCAGACAACAATATATGATTTTCAATAGCATCTCAGTATGACAACACTCACTAGCACATTGCATTCAGACGATGTCTCGTCACACACATGGTCTATGGATCAGCTTGGGGGAAAAGACGGTCCTGGCGGAGATCTGCACTCCAACGAGTGCACTTTTCTAGTGTTTGATATGTTTGAGCGACTGTATTTCAAGGAAACTGTGACATACCTATTTGTCTGTAGAGATTTTGGTTTCGCACTTTGATGACGACGTCAAGCTCCTCTATACGTGCCTGCAAAGCCCCAAGGCTGCCATCACTTTGGTCAGTTTCATCTGTAAATGAGAGTCACATTACTGAATATAGCTATAAAAAAATGTTTACGTTGTCTCTGCGTGTGTCTGTGCACGCCCACACCCCAGGTCGCAAAACATGCATGGCATTTGTTAAGATCCGGTCAGTCATCATGGCACGTTGTCACGTCCTGGAACCACCTCCCCAGGTCGGATTGGGCTGAAGATTTGCAGGGCGGTGGCTTATGATCTGGGGAAGGCCATGCAGAGTCCATCAAATCCTGGAACCACCTGGACATTACTGGAAACCCCTCTGGAAAGTCATACAAACCACCGGGGCAAGTCATGGGCAGGTTGTGAAGTCCTGGAAAACACCTGGAAAGTCCTGGAAACCACCTGGACTCCACCATCATTGCCAAGCAAAAGGCACAGTTGTATTTCTTTGTGCCTATTTAACCCGGCCAATGCTGGTAATACCTAAAACTCCAATCACCCAATCAGTTTGTAAACAAGCATAATTGTTATCTGGGGATGTAAAGTAAAGCATTCATTGCCCCTATAATATTCACTTGAATATTAGGGGAAGTGTTTTGATCCACTTTAGTTGGCGAGAGTCATGTGACTTCATGTCCCTTTGCATCACAACAAGCAAACAGCTATACTGGGTGCTATATTCTATCAATTTACACCTACATACATAAAATTAGCCACGAAGCCTATCTATAAGCCAACTCACCTTCAGCCCATTGCTGCACATCAGATACCCATAGCTGAAGTGTGTCGTCATCTATGCCCAGCTCATTTTTCATAGCATTCAGGCTCTCTTCCTGTTGTTTGAACATCCTTACGGTCTAAACATGAAATTAATACATGTCAATACCTTACGCATGTCCTGACATGTTACTGACATATTTTTCTCCCATTATAATATGAACATCAATTTTGAAAAACTTCACCTTAAGGTATCTCCGGCTCAAAGTGAGGCCCATATCCTCCGCTTTTCTTTTATTCCACCCCAAAGCCAGGAGGGTCAGCATGTCTCTCCGTCCTAAATACAAAGTAGATACAAATGGTGAGAAATGATCAGGAGATTGAATGGACCCACCCACCCCCACCCCCACACCCACCTGCTTTAGACATGTACTTGGTTGTGATGGCTGCCCTGGACAGGAAACTGTTCACTTGCTCAACCTCTTCTCCAATTGTTGAGCCTGCACCTTCCTGAAATGAGCATCCCCATTTGAACTAATAAGAGGTGGATACAATACATGGAATTAAATCTTACTGCTAAATCAACTCCATCTTCTCAGAGAACTGTGTCAAACCAATAGCAAATTAGGCCCTGTGTCCATATAGCGTTTTTTGCAGAGCTCCAGCGTCTTTTTCAGTTGTTTCAAATGAGGAGCGCACGTATGCAAGTGTCTGCGTCCGCTGCAACCAGTGTATTATTTCAGAGCGCTCAGCCTTTTTTGTGTGTCCATACCCAGTGTTTCCAGCTGAAAATCTTCTGAACTTTTCAGAAATACGCTCCGTTTTTTCGTCAATCTGTTACTTGGAAGTGTACTGCGATCAGTGCTCCCCAGCGTATTGGCAGCGTTTAACTGCCAGGAAAAGACGCTATATGGACACACAGCCTTAGTCATTAAAGCTTCAACTTACCCCGCATTTCCCCTTGTGAGCCTTTGCATGCATAACCGAAAGGAAAGGACGCATGGACAAGAGATTGGTCATCTCAGGGCACTTCTGAGCCACCTTGGCGACATATGGAAAATATTTGCATGCAACATCATTACAGAGGAATGTGATTTTTCCTGGGGCACTTGCAGCTAACATCCTCTGGAGGAAAAGAGGGTAAGCAAAAATCTCCCCTCGTAACATGTTTAGTGCACCAAGGAGTACTCCATGGCGACAAACGGCTATTTCAAGCCCCTCCTCATCCAATTTGCTGTTGGACTTCCTGGATGCCTCCTTAGCTGCTATCCAAGCTGAAGATCCACACGACCCTTTTCCTGAGACCTATACATAAAAAGAATAGAACATAAAATAACATTAATGATTAAACTCTCAGGGTTGTGACTGCTTCTCATAGTTATAGGACTGGATTTTGTTCTGTTTGCAGGACTAAGATAAACTTGATTAACAACATGATCAAAAACTCATGGACAGAAAGTCATCATTGAATGATTATTAGGTTTATCAGTCTTTTTTAAATCTTACCCATCAAATGTTTCCTAAATCTAACATGATTTCGGTGCGTCCGGGGAGTGTTTGTAGCACTAGATTCCGTGCCTGACCGAGCCGGAGGTAACACGGGGGCGCAAACCGGCGACCCCCGTGTTACCTCCGGCTCGGTTGGGCATCCACGACTGGCTGTGTCTGTGGATGGGAAGCTGGATTAGGGGTATGTGTCCTGCTCACTGCACTAGCACCACCTCTGGTCGGTCGGGGGGGCTGTTCGGGGCGCAAGTGAACTTGTGGGAATAGCGTGATCCTCCCACATGCTACGTCCTGCCGGTGAAGCTCCCCACTGTCAGGTGAAAAGAAGCGGCTGGCAACTGTGCATGTGTCGGAGGAAGCATGGTGCTAGTCTACAGCTCTCCCCAGATCGTCAGAGGGTGGAGCAGCGCCCAGGGCAGCAGGGGGAAGTTGACCATGTACAATTGGCGGGGAAAAAGATTGGCGGGGAAAAAGAGAGAAATTATATGTGCATATGTGCGTGTATATACACACACACACACACATTTCTCTTAGTTAAATTGACTAAGTGGGTGGTGTCTGTGGTGGTGTCAGTCACGATTGTGATGTCATCAGTGATGTAACATGAGCAATTGTGATGTCACTCCTTCCTGGCTGAGGCTATATAAGTGGTGGGAGTATGACGCATTCGCAAAGACCGCGACTGTCCGTGCGGAAGTGACGTCAAATCAGCAGACACACACCAGATTATTCATCTGGCGGTGCACACCACGAATTTTGTAACTACGCGGCAGGGCGGACAAAGTGGAGTTTTCAAAACTCCCGCTCACTTCCGCGAGCAGAAACCAGAGTATAAAGCTCCACAAGTCATCTGGTCAGGATTCCGTGTCTCTCATTTCTGTGCGCCAGTCCAACTGTCAAGTAGAATTCCAGTTTAAGGCGGCGTTCAGACACAAACACGCTCATTTGAGCTGCCAGTGTCTTTCTGCAGTTCAGTCTCTATGTAAGGACGTGCTAAACGCGCTCCTCTTTCAAGGAATGCACCTGGTGTTTAAACGCTGGTGGCATCTACTGTTTTTGGCGGGGCGCTCTGGGCGTTTTTAAGCTGAAAAAAGTTGAACATTTGGAGGAAAAGCGTCATCTTTTCACTCATCCTACCTTTTCTCCTCCCAGAGGCATCTTCAACCTTCACTGCTGCCAGAATTTGCAATAATCTGGCTTTCATGTTCACAGTGAACAACATCTAACAGACAAAACCAGCTGGCTACCGTCTGTGTGAATCGTTGTGTCCTAAACTGTACTGCACGCAACTGCAGGGGCAAACAAAACCAACCACACACAAAAAACGCTCCGTGCGCTGTGTTTTGTGCACAATGGAAGCGCTCTCAACATGATTTCCATAGCGTTCTAACGTTCTAACCCATGTTTGGTGTGGACGCCGCCTAAGTAGGGAGAAGAGGACATCATCTCCCGAGTCTCCACCCTATGTGTGTGTGTGTGTGTGTAGGGTTCCCACACCTTCGTCAACCTCAAATTCAAGGACTTTTCAATGACTTCCAAGGCCCAATTCTCCAAATTCAAGGACCCAACACAGGATAGTTTGAGCCATGGATCAAGGTTAATTACTGTTACAACACGGAGCATTTTTATACTGAGAACTACTGTAGCAGAAACTCAGACATTTAAAAGACAGAGGCTGTGTGAGTGTGAATAACTCTTAACTGTGCTCTTATATTTTGTTTTCACTTGTTGAGGAATTTGACAGAGGCGGTCCTCTCGTCATTCTCTACACATGAAAAACCCTAAATTTAAACACTTTCAATGACCCATGTGTTTTTTTAAACCTTTAATGCCTTGATTTGTATTTTTCAAATTCACTAACTTTCAAGGATTTCAAGGACCTGTGATAAACCCTGTTGTAAATATTAACGTGCCAGCACAGACACAAAAACAAATACTGACAACTTACATGATTTGTCTGTCTTTGGATATAGTCAACAAACCCAGAAACCTCCTCGTCTTTTTTAATGAAGATATCTTCTAAATTGCCTTGCTCGGAAGTGCTGAAACAATACAGAGTTATTTATTTGTACATGTCCATACATGATCATGCACAGTAAAAACACAGTTCCTGAAGACTACTTGTTCACATAACCCATACATCCCATGCATATTGTAATGTACCTTGCATTTGATTTGAAGCGATAAAGCTTGCGGTTTCCATCAACTGAGACTGCTAGCATGTCTGGAGTGCAGGCAGGGCAGCTAAAAAAATTCTTCTGGCAAATCTTGTCCACCTCAAATTTCACAGCAACCCACTCAGAGAAGCTTTTGCTGAAGGTATCAGCTGATATTTTTCCGGTCTTTTAGGGATAGGACAAACAGAGATGAAAATGAAAACAGTATTCAGAAATGTGTAAGCCACCATAAACATTAATGCATGAAATTTAATTTAGAAAAATACAAAACTCACTCTTCCGAAGTGCACCGTTCTCGCATCCAGCATTTTGACGTATGCCTTAAGTGATATCCCTGGTGCGGCCATCTTTATGTCATAGAAAGACTGAAAGACATCTGTGGCAAACAAGGTGTAGAAATTAATGGTGCCAGGCCAGTATCCAGCACCCTGGATGTCCTTAATGGAGGGGGACCACTGAAGGCAACAGCTGGTGCAACCCAGTACTGGCAGTGCAAGGTTGTAGCGGCCTGTGGGGGGGACAAATTAAAGTTAGGAAATTAAGTAATAAGTTAAAGTCAGCACCTTAACACCTAAGCCACCAGTCTGCTTTAGACCAGTACTAAACAACATAATTTATCATTAGATTCCAATGCAGTGCCCGTTCACCCCGCTGCTCAGGGTACCCACGTCAGCCCAATACCAGAACTCAAAATATGCCTCTGCCAAAGCATATACACTGCTTTTAAAGTCCAACAGCATTGCCATCATTGACAAATCTATTGTAGAGAGAGAATGCTGACCAGCATTGCTTCTACCCGGCCATGACTCGCGCTGTGCGTCCATTCTGGAGATGAAGACAGGCAGGAGCGTGCCTGAGAGAGGTAGCCATATCTCCTAAGAGAGAGAGGGAGTTAACTCGGCTCGCAGGGTGGGTGCTGCTGTGACCTGCTTTTCTCCTAGCCATGAAGATTGTTTGACAGCTGTCATGTCATGAAATTGGGTTGACATTTGATAGTACTACCCAGAGATGGGCACTTGAGACTTTGTGACTATGACTGGAGTCAACTCGAGTTGACTTGACAGAAACAAATTACTTGAGACTTACTTGGACTTGGAAGTTAAAGACTCGAGACTTGACTTGAGAGGTGATGACTTGGATGACTTGTTTGTGTTTGTTATTTTTTGTTTGTTAGTTTAATCAATTAAATAATGACATAACGTTGTCAAGTGTCTGTCCAGTAGCGTCATGCATGGCGAGTGCAGCTGGAACGGCATTAGAAAACAATCAATTGAGAGGAGCATGACTGACAGCCAGTCATCCAATCACGACAATGCCATAAGGAGGATGACTGAGTCATCCAATGACAAATTGTCATTCAGTCATGCTCTTCCTTATTGCATTGTCGTGATTGGATGACTGCCTGTCAATCACACTCCTCTCACAGTGAGAGGATCATCAGTGCAATCACACATGGCTGAGATATTCTGCAAAGAGGCAGACGCAGTGTTGCCAACTTGGCGACTTAGTCGCTATATTTAACTACTTTTCAGACCCCCCTGATTACTTTATTTCTCAAAAGTGAATCTGGCGACTGCTTCTGAATATGGGAAGCAATGTTACTCTGTGGAATCGCAACAGATTTTGCCCATGAATTGGTGTGGGTTCGGGTTTTCTCGCTCTCTCCTTGTCTCTGCCTGTCTGACGAACACAGCTTCTCCTCTCCCTTCTCCCCTCCACTGAGAGAGCAGCAGGAAAGGGTTTGCTTGTAATATTGTAGCCTATGCCGCATCTGGCCCAGGCGGGCGGAGTCAGCACTTAATATTACAACCATATACAGTCAATAATTATTACAACGGCTACGCTGACGCATGTTTTTGTTTCTTTGTTTTCTAGCGACTTTCTGAGCAACCAATAGCGACTTTGCTTGGAAAAGAGTTGGCAGCACTGGGCAGACGGGACAGGGGCAGAATCTAAGAAAGTTAGATGTTGGAGTCTGGCTGTCAGTGTTTCACTGTTTAAAACTGACGTGAAGGATTGTGATTTTGAAGCAGTTATTTGACTTTTGTTTAATTACATTTGTTTCACTGAATATCAATGATTATAATACAAATTCAATTCATTTTGGAACTGGTTAGATACTGTAAATTGGCCAATAATATCACTATTAGACAAGTATTAATACCATGTCAGAGAGTATAAGAGACCAACTGTTCTCAGAATTAATGTGACAGGTCGAACAAAGGAAAGGTCAGAAAGGTCAACCGGAAGTCCCGCCCCCTTTTTCCCCTCCCCCACGCACCTGGCTTAACAATAGAAACAATAGAAAGAGAGAACAATAGGATGAATAGGATGAATAGGATGAATAGAATACAATAGAAACAAAAGAATACATTATGAACAAAAGAATAAATTATGAACAAAAGAATACATTATGAACAAAAGAATACATTATGAACAAAAGAATACATTATGAACAATAGAGACACAGAGAACAAAAGAACGTCTGGCAGAACAATGGAGCACGTGATACTAATATATTCGTATTAATATTCGGTCACACGCTAGACTCTATGACCCAGACGCATCTTAACATCAGCCTTCTGAAAGCAGAATTTTTAGTGATATTATTGTAAAACTATATAGATGCAAGTTTCAGTAAAGTTTTACCCTCACCCCTACAGATGAACATAGGTCTAATTCCAGCCTCACAGGAGAAGGAAAAAAAAAAAAAAAAAAACTGTCAAGAGTCTAGACTCACACATTTTGTTACCAAAATGCTTTCTCTTCAGGTGATACTTGATTTTGTTTGTTTTTTGGGGTATTTCATCTTTTTTCCGGTCCGTAAGTAAGAGTATAAAGTTTAATTTCAACATACTATTACAAAACACAGATATATTATAATATGTGTGTTATGCTTGTTTCAACACTATGAGTTTCTCTTGACATACACACCTCTCTCTTAGCCCCCCCCCCCCCCCCCCCTCCTCTCCTCTCTGTCTCTCCCTCTCTCTCTCTGTCTCTCTCCCCCCCCCCCCCCTCTCTCGCTCTCACATCTATTCAAAAAAGCCCCCCCCCCCCTCCCCCCCCCCCCCCCCCTCCCCCCTTCACACACACACACACACACACACACACACACTTGTTGCTAGCTCTTTTTTTATTAGCCTTAATATTGATTAATCTGAACTTTATGGTCAGTGTTGTTTATTTATTATATGTATCTTGTTTATTTTTATTATCCTTTCATTTCTTGATGGTCTTGTCCCTTGAGGTGATGTAACGAGTTAATTTCACAAGTGTGGATTAATAAAGTCTATCTTATCTTATTACTTTTTTTACAATTTTTACTTTTTACAAAATAAACTCACAAAATAAACTCACCAAATCCATCATCCAAATTAGGTAATCTCTCGGTAAACTGTTTATATTTATATCATTTAAAAGTTACCAAAAAAGCTGTAGAATACAATCAGCAAACATTTCCCCAAATACAAATATTTAAAACCTGTATGGATCAGTTTGGAACCAATAAATACAAACTAGATTATTAATGACAGGCCCTTAGAGCTGAGGATCAATTTGTTTGAGTGCAGTATTAAGCAGAGTATGACAAATGTACTTTGATAACAAAATATTCAAAATATAACATTATCATTAATTAACATGTATTGATTTTAAACACGTATCTGTAACTTTGAAAGTTATCAAAATCTGCAGATCTCTCTCTCTCTCTCTCTCTCTCTCTCTATTCTATTCCACGAGCCCTCCCTACCCCCACCATAAATATTCATAGAAAACTTTCGTCAAAGTCTGACAGGTCACACACACACAGACCCCTAACAACCCCTCCCTCTCTCTCACTCTCTCTCACTCACTCTCTCTCACAACCACCCACACACACACACACACACACACACACACACACACACACACACACACACACACACACACACACACACACACACACAGGCCTTACAACCTGTTGTCTGGCAAAGCGTTGACCATCTGAATAAAAATGTAATAAATTAAACGCTGACTACTCTCATTAAAGTAATTGATTAGCAATGGGTCTGAAACGGGTCATTACTAGTACTAATAGTAGCAGAGGCAAAGTCACAGAGGCATCCACAGAGCCATTGCCATGCAGGCAATTCACAGACAGACAGACAGAGAGACTAATGTTAGAAAGATGCCCATCAAGTTAACAAACATCACACCCCCCACCCCCCCCCCCCCCCCCCCCTTCCCCTCTCAGCGAACAAGACTTGTATAATCCACTAACTAGAGTTTGACCCCAGGAAGAATAGCTGCAGCTCTGCTGTAGCTAATGGGGATCTTAAATAAAGACAAAGACATAGAGTAGCCTAATATTTGACCTGAATGAGCATTCTTTCAAGGTAGCAGGTCATTCCTATAGACTGACCGGTCTACAAAAGTGTTTTACACAGCTTTCAAGCATTATAGGCACATTATTTGTGTGGAAAAACCATATCACACAAATTATTGATCAAAGTATAGTCTTTATACATCTTAGAAAAGTTTATTAGTCTTAGAATTATGTAAAGGAACACGCGGTAGAATATTACATTTCACGTGTTTTTATTTTTTACTTGAGTTAACAAGGTGAATCAGTACTTCTACCTTTACCAGAGTCTTTTTACACAAGTAACTGTGCTTCTACATACGGTAAGTAAAGAATGTGTGTACTTTTTCCACATCTGTGTAATATTGAAGGACTTGGTCTGATGGTAAACAGTTTTCATGTTTGTATGTACATGTGTTTAATGTTTTGTTTATTTTTATGTTTTATGTGTTTGTATGTTTTTTTATGTTTGGCTGTTTTACGTTTGTTTATGATTCATGTTTTCATGTTTGTGCGTTCATGTGTTTAATGTCTTTGTTTATTTTTATGTTTTATGTGTTTGTATGTTTTTTATGTTTGGCTGTTTTACGTTTGTTTATGATTCATGTTTTCATGTTTGTGCGTTCATGTGTTTAATGTCTTTGTTTGTTTTTATGTTTTATGTGTTTGGCTGTTTTTTATGTTTGGCTGTTTTACGTTTGTTTATGATTCATGTTTTCATGTTTGTGCGTTCATGTGTTTAATGTCTATGTTTGTTTGTTTGTTTGGCTGTTTTTTATGTTTGGTTGTTTTACGTTTGTTTATGATTCATGTTTTCATGTTTGTGCGTTCATGTGTTTAATGTCTTTGTTTGTTTTTATGTTTTATGTGTTTGGCTGTTTCACGTTTGTTTATGATTCATGTTTATACCTTCATGTGTTTATTGTCTTTGTTTGTTTTTAAGTTGTATGTGTTTGGCTGTTTCACGGTTGTTTATGATTCATGTGTGTACCTTCATGTGTTTAATGTCCGTTTGTTTTTAAGTTTGATGTGTTTGTATGTTTTTATGTCTGGTTGTTTCACGTGTCTTTTTATGATTCATGTTTTCATGTTTGTACGTTCATGGTTCATGTTTCACATGCTTGATGTAGGTTTTTATGTTTAATGTTTTATGTGTTTGCATCTTTGTTTGTATGTATGTTCCACGTGAATGTTTACATGTTCATGTCATTTGTTCATGTTTCATGTGTTAGGATGTATGCAGTATACAGAATGCATACAACAAACTTATTTTGATCAACGCTGAGTTCAAACCAGTAACAGCCTACCCTCATCACAGCCTTATTAGATGCCGGGCGGAGGAGTTTGAGTGCAAAGTCTAGCTGTGATCTATGCCTCTTAAGGCCTTAAGTATGCACTTTTTTCTTTTTTTTCTCTTAGGTAGGTTACGTTGCTGCTATTAATAGAGATATATTTTATTTACTTTTACCTACCTATCTATGCAAGCTCAAATAGTCCCTGACTTTTATTACTTTTAAGTTCATTGTACGTGTCTTTTACTACTTTTAAGTACATTGTACGGATCCTTTGAGGTGTGACTTTTTACTTTTACTATTTCTGTGTTCACTCGAACCATTCTGCTGTAAAACTGCTGCACATGCTCCATGTTGTTTCACTTGTCCATGTTTTTGTTTTACATGTATTCGCTATGTTTTTATATCTGCTTGCACACAAATTGCCCTTCTGGGACAAATAATAAACTTGAATCTTGAATCTTGAATAGAATCAGGACCTCCTTGTTATGACTCGTGTGATCATAAACAACATAGGGGGTACAACAACGTTGGGGGCTAAGCAGACAACACTATCACAAGTACAATTGAACCATTTTGGTAAGACTCTTTTGTAATGCATCAGATGCAATGTCAACAATAAGGTCGCGACAAGCATTGTACATGTTTTTATGTGCTGCATCCATTTTGTAATATCACGATAGTTTAAACAAAATTGATTATGAGCGTACGGATACCACAAATTGTACTTAGTTGGCAATAATTGCTGCGGTCTTGTTTTGATGGTAAACACAGTTTTCACGCACACGTCTCTTTCAAATGTTTGCATGTTTGTTTACGATTCATGTGCTCATGTATGTACATGCATGTGTTTAATGTTTTTGTTTGTTTTCATTGTTTTTAAATTAAAGCACTCCAATCTGCATTTTATCCACAAATTATTTTTATTCACATAACGGAAAGTTGTTTCTAAACAGAGTCACACACATATTTCACAAGACACCCATTATATTCACACAAGGTGTTGAATATGGCATAAACACAAGTCTTTCAATCATGTTTTTATGTTTTATGCGTTTGTATGTTTCATGATATTTACATATGTACAGCTTAGGTAACAAACTTATTTTGATCAACGGTGATATTTCACAACAATAAGTTCAAACTACATTTTATACATGCACTATTTTAATCACAAAATAACAACATAACAGAAAGTTATGGGCCCAAACACAGAAGGGAGAGGGGAGAGAAAGAGAGGAGTGTCAAGTTTAAATTGTGGTCATGTATGTAATAATCTCCCAGACAACCCAGAGAGATTTTCTCCTTATCCCTGTGTTTTAGGAAAGCAGAATATCTCTTCAGGGAGAATTTACTATGAGGGCCAGGTTAAAGGGAAGACTGAATGGACTGTAGGAGTGGCCGCAGGCTCGATCAACAGGAAGGGAGTCATCACACTGTGGTCACAGTATTGCTACTGGACTATAGCGTTGATGGAGGGTGGAAAGTACAAAGCTTGTGCTGATGGCCATTCGGTCCTCCTCTCTCTGAAGACGAAGCCTCAGAAGGTTGGGGTGTTTGTGAATTATGAGGAGGGTCTGGTCTCCTTTTATGATGTAGATGTTGCAGCTCTTATCTACTCCTTTACTGGCTACACCTTCACTGAGAAACTCTACCCTTTCTTATGTCCAAGCCTTGCCTACCATGATGACGGTAAAAACACAGCCCCTCTGATCATCTCTCCCGTCCATCACAATGATAGACCATCATCATCAACACGTTTACCAATTCATACGGAATGTATATTCTTACATTCTGCTTTCTTTTATGTGATTTTAATCTTGAAGAATTGTAATAAAATTCTGAATTTGTTCTTTCAAAGGTCTCGAATGAGAAAATAATTGTTTCCTTACTTTTATACTTTGTGGGAAAATAGTGTTATGAAAAAAGTAAGCCCTTTTTTGGGGGGACAAAAGTTGACAAGTTTATAATTATTTTATTCTGTTTACATCGCAACAACAAAATAATGGTTCTGGTGACAACAGTTGTTGTCGCAACATATTGTGGAGATGTTCTAAGTTTATGCATCACACTGTGGGGTTGTATTCAGGGTTTTGTCCAAATAATTTATCTTTTGTCTCACGAATCTCCAAAGAGTTTGCGGGTATCCAGTTGGGACCGTATTTACAACATAATTCGTTGTAAGATTTCTTGACTATAGCGTTAAGTTTTATGGTGCCGTACTGTTCCTTTATTTTCCTCAGTTTTGGAATGATGAAGCGAGTCAGTTTTAGTTCGTCCACAACGCTCGTTGCAACGTCCTGAATTTTTGACAAAGGTAGTGTCTCGACCCCCATACAAGCCAAAACACGCGCTTGAGCTCCTAGGTAATTTTCATTAAAAAGCTCCTTTATCAGTTCAGCAAAACATTTATCAAAGTAATAAGGACATAAGTTATCGATACATGAATGTTTGAAACGGGGTGGGTTTTCACCCACGTAGGTGTAGGGGCTCACATAGAAATAGGGGTCTCTACAGATCCCACAGACCCGCAATGCTTTTCCTTCGATAATGTCGTACAAACAATGTCCGATAGTAACCGTTACAATTTCACGCATAGAAGGTGGGTCTTTAGCCATCTCGCCATCTTCCGTGTCTTTTTTCTCCGGCGGATGTTGGAAAAGCCTTTTTTCTAGGCCTTTGAATGAGATGTATGTCTCGTACCACTTGAACAAAACATTGATACGTGCGAAAACAGTCTGTGTTCTTTCCCAGTCACGCCAACGTATCAGAAAACCTGTGGTAAACCAGGACTTCCACTCTTCAGCATTCAGCGGGTATAACTTGTCCTCATCGGCGGTGCCACGCCGGGCATCGCGGATAATGCTGTTATCCTGACATTTTCTGAAAAATATGTATGATTCAGGGTCTCTGATGGTGATATCCGTTTCAACTCTGTAGGTTTCACCTTGCACCGAACCGTCAAATTGCATTTCGTAAGCTCCTTGAGTGTTGTTTAGCCCGAGACATATTATATCTGTAATCACGCGCCAGTCTTTTGCACAAAAACGAATGTCGGGAGTAACTTCTTTGAAAAAATCCTCATCAAGCTCTCTTGTATAAAGACGCACTTCACCTTCCTCAAACAGGTACCCGGCAACGCGTCCGTCATCCAAATCCCATTCGAATAGAGGAGCCCGTCCTCCTTCATCCAGAAAAGTTGTCAGGTCGTTTTTGGGTTGTATCGGTTGTATGGTGGCGGGTGTTTCCATCATACTTGTAGGAAAGTGTGAGGACTGCGCGCACAGACTGTGTTGTTGTCTCTACATTGAAGAAACATAACCTCCCCTTCAGCTAGGCATCCCCAGCCCGCCGCAAAGGACACTGGGAAGAAATTACATTTTCTCTATCATACCGTGTCCGCTCCTAAGCATCCTCTATACCCTCTTCTTTTCTTCGTTCTCGCAGATTAGCAAAATAGTGACGAATGGGAAATAAGAAACTTAGACAACATTTTGCGCTTACTATTTTATTTAAATTAAAATCTAACTAGTATCTAGTAATCTAACAAATTTACCATACAGTGTTGATAAATGTATAAAAGACAGATACATATAGATGTACTCAAATATGTTTCTAAAAACATAATTACATTCAACCTAGCTGATTATTTATGAATGTAATTGCCCAAACTCACATTGTTGAGAGTTTTGAGGTCTCAGTGACCTGTACTTCTATACTTTCATTCATTCATGTCTTGTCATGAATACCTAACTCATGAATATTGACAGACGCGCGTCCTGGTAGCTCACCTGGTAGCACGCATACCGCGAAGGCTTTGGTCCTTCGCACGGCCTACCCGGGTTCGAATCCTCCCGCGGTCCTTTGCCACATGTCATCCCCCTCTCTCTCCCCACCTTTCCTGTCTGCCTACTTTCCTATATAAAAAAAATAAAGGCAAAATGCCCAAAAAATTATTAAAAAAATATATATATATTTACAAACTATTAATGCTGGTTTCAGTTAATTCAGTGAAATTAAAACATACAAAGGTATCAAAAAGTCTGAATCGGTATTGTATGAAGTAACCTATTACATTTTGCGTTTTACATTTAAAGTTCTCTAAAGAATCTAAGTAACATCATAGCCTGATGATAACGTGTACATTTTTAAAATTGAATTTAACTTAAGCGTTTGTGTATATACTCTGTACTAACAAACTGGCCTGACATGATAGAATATAATTGATAGGTGTTGGCTGGATTGATTGTATGTTAGGATGGTTTTCATAGAGCTGAGGTTTTTGTGAGAGAATGGGTGAGAATTGATAATGTCTTACACAGTGAGAGAAAATACCTGGTCATGTTAAACTATATTATTATTACTATTGTTATTAATCTGGTAATGGAATAAAAGAAAGATAGTCTATCATGAAAATGAGAATATATTGTTACCGACATGATTTGTTTTTCTAAAATTTACTCTTTGCAAGCTTTTCTTTATTACCAACACTCAATTTTATAAAATTAAACATAATTTGTTTCAAACTGTGAATATCGGATTTCCACAAAATCCCTAATCATGTGGTCCCCAATTAAAAACATAGTACAACATAAAACGTACAAAGTACTCCAATCGGATTTAACCGGTAATATTGAGAGTGCAAAATGCCTGCATGTCAGTGTCACCATGTATTAATGTATGTAAACTCATCTACACACATGTTGAGGTAATGTGTTAAAATTGTGAGTCGTTTGACAAAATGATTATCTAAGTTTCTTATTTCCCATTCGTCACTATTTTGCTAATCTGCGAGAACGAAGAAAAGAAGAGGGTATAGAGGATGCTTAGGAGCGGACACGGTATGATAGAGAAAATGTAATTTCTTCCCAGTGTCCTTTGCGGCGGGCTGGGGATGCCTAGCTGAAGGGGAGGTTATGTTTCTTCAATGTAGAGACAACAACACAGTCTGTGCGCGCAGTCCTCACACTTTCCTACAAGTATGATGGAAACACCCGCCACCATACAACCGATACAACCCAAAAACGACCTGACAACTTTTCTGGATGAAGGAGGACGGGCTCCTCTATTCGAATGGGATTTGGATGACGGACGCGTTGCCGGGTACCTGTTTGAGGAAGGTGAAGTGCGTCTTTATACAAGAGAGCTTGATGAGGATTTTTTCAAAGAAGTTACTCCCGACATTCGTTTTTGTGCAAAAGACTGGCGCGTGATTACAGATATAATATGTCTCGGGCTAAACAACACTCAAGGAGCTTACGAAATGCAATTTGACGGTTCGGTGCAAGGTGAAACCTACAGAGTTGAAACGGATATCACCATCAGAGACCCTGAATCATACATATTTTTCAGAAAATGTCAGGATAACAGCATTATCCGCGATGCCCGGCGTGGCACCGCCGATGAGGACAAGTTATACCCGCTGAATGCTGAAGAGTGGAAGTCCTGGTTTACCACAGGTTTTCTGATACGTTGGCGTGACTGGGAAAGAACACAGACTGTTTTCGCACGTATCAATGTTTTGTTCAAGTGGTACGAGACATACATCTCATTCAAAGGCCTAGAAAAAAGGCTTTTCCAACATCCGCCGGAGAAAAAAGACACGGAAGATGGCGAGATGGCTAAAGACCCACCTTCTATGCGTGAAATTGTAACGGTTACTATCGGACATTGTTTGTACGACATTATCGAAGGAAAAGCATTGCGGGTCTGTGGGATCTGTAGAGACCCCTATTTCTATGTGAGCCCCTACACCTACGTGGGTGAAAACCCACCCCGTTTCAAACATTCATGTATCGATAACTTATGTCCTTATTACTTTGATAAATGTTTTGCTGAACTGATAAAGGAGCTTTTTAATGAAAATTACCTAGGAGCTCAAGCGCGTGTTTTGGCTTGTATGGGGGTCGAGACACTACCTTTGTCAAAAATTCAGGACGTTGCAACGAGCGTTGTGGACGAACTAAAACTGACTCGCTTCATCATTCCAAAACTGAGGAAAATAAAGGAACAGTACGGCACCATAAAACTTAACGCTATAGTCAAGAAATCTTACAACGAATTATGTTGTAAATACGGTCCCAACTGGATACCCGCAAACTCTTTGGAGATTCGTGAGACAAAAGATAAATTATTTGGACAAAACCCTGAATACAACCCCACAGTGTGATGCATAAACTTAGAACATCTCCACAATATGTTGCGACAACAACTGTTGTCACCAGAACCATTATTTTGTTGTTGCGATGTAAACAGAATAAAATAATTATAAACTTGTCAACTTTTGTCCCCCCAAAAAAGGGCTTACTTTTTTCATAACACTATTTTCCCACAAAGTATAAAAGTAAGGAAACAATTATTTTCTCATTCGAGACCTTTGAAAGAACAAATTCAGAATTTTATTACAATTCTTCAAGATTAAAATCACATAAAAGAAAGCAGAATGTAAGAATATACATTCCGTATGAATTGGTAAACGTGTTGATGATGATGGTCTATCATTGTGATGGACGGGAGAGATGATCAGAGGGGCTGTGTTTTTACCGTCATCATGGTAGGCAAGGCTTGGACATAAGAAAGGGTAGAGTTTCTCAGTGAAGGTGTAGCCAGTAAAGGAGTAGATAAGAGCTGCAACATCTACATCATAAAAGGAGACCAGACCCTCCTCATAATTCACAAACACCCCAACCTTCTGAGGCTTCGTCTTCAGAGAGAGGAGGACCGAATGGCCATCAGCACAAGCTTTGTACTTTCCACCCTCCATCAACGCTATAGTCCAGTAGCAATACTGTGACCACAGTGTGATGACTCCCTTCCTGTTGATCGAGCCTGCGGCCACTCCTACAGTCCATTCAGTCTTCCCTTTAACCTGGCCCTCATAGTAAATTCTCCCTGAAGAGATATTCTGCTTTCCTAAAACACAGGGATAAGGAGAAAATCTCTCTGGGTTGTCTGGGAGATTATTACATACATGACCACAATTTAAACTTGACACTCCTCTCTTTCTCTCCCCTCTCCCTTCTGTGTTTGGGCCCATAACTTTATGTTATGTTGTTATTTTGTGATTAAAATAGTGCATGTATAAAATGTAGTTTGAACTTATTGTTGTGAAATATCACCGTTGATCAAAATAAGTTTGTTACCTAAGCTGTACATATGTAAATATCATGAAACATACAAACGCATAAAACATAAAAACATGATTGAAAGACTTGTGTTTATGCCATATTCAACACCTTGTGTGAATATAATGGGTGTCTTGTGAAATATGTGTGTGACTCTGTTTAGAAACAACTTTCCGTTATGTGAATAAAAATAATTTGTGGATAAAATGCAGATTGGAGTGCTTTAATTTAAAAACAATGAAAACAAACAAAAACATTAAACACATGCATGTACATACATGAGCACATGAATCGTAAACAAACATGCAAACATTTGAAAGAGACGTGTGCGTGAAAACTGTGTTTACCATCAAAACAAGACCGCAGCAATTATTGCCAACTAAGTACAATTTGTGGTATCCGTACGCTCATAATCAATTTTGTTTAAACTATCGTGATATTACAAAATGGATGCAGCACATAAAAACATGTACAATGCTTGTCGCGACCTTATTGTTGACATTGCATCTGATGCATTACAAAAGAGTCTTACCAAAATGGTTCAATTGTACTTGTGATAGTGTTGTCTGCTTAGCCCCCAACGTTGTTGTACCCCCTATGTTGTTTATGATCACACGAGTCATAACAAGGAGGTCCTGATTCTATTCAAGATTCAAGATTCAAGTTTATTATTTGTCCCAGAAGGGCAATTTGTGTGCAAGCAGATATAAAAACATAGCGAATACATGTAAAACAAAAACATGGACAAGTGAAACAACATGGAGCATGTGCAGCAGTTTTACAGCAGAATGGTTCGAGTGAACACAGAAATAGTAAAAGTAAAAAGTCACACCTCAAAGGATCCGTACAATGTACTTAAAAGTAGTAAAAGACACGTACAATGAACTTAAAAGTAATAAAAGTCAGGGACTATTTGAGCTTGCATAGATAGGTAGGTAAAAGTAAATAAAATATATCTCTATTAATAGCAGCAACGTAACCTACCTAAGAGAAAAAAAAGAAAAAAGTGCATACTTAAGGCCTTAAGAGGCATAGATCACAGCTAGACTTTGCACTCAAACTCCTCCGCCCGGCATCTAATAAGGCTGTGATGAGGGTAGGCTGTTACTGGTTTGAACTCAGCGTTGATCAAAATAAGTTTGTTGTATGCATTCTGTATACTGCATACATCCTAACACATGAAACATGAACAAATGACATGAACATGTAAACATTCACGTGGAACATACATACAAACAAAGATGCAAACACATAAAACATTAAACATAAAAACCTACATCAAGCATGTGAAACATGAACCATGAACGTACAAACATGAAAACATGAATCATAAAAAGACACGTGAAACAACCAGACATAAAAACATACAAACACATCAAACTTAAAAACAAACGGACATTAAACACATGAAGGTACACACATGAATCATAAACAACCGTGAAACAGCCAAACACATACAACTTAAAAACAAACAAAGACAATAAACACATGAAGGTATAAACATGAATCATAAACAAACGTGAAACAGCCAAACACATAAAACATAAAAACAAACAAAGACATTAAACACATGAACGCACAAACATGAAAACATGAATCATAAACAAACGTAAAACAACCAAACATAAAAAACAGCCAAACAAACAAACAAACATAGACATTAAACACATGAACGCACAAACATGAAAACATGAATCATAAACAAACGTAAAACAGCCAAACATAAAAAACAGCCAAACACATAAAACATAAAAACAAACAAAGACATTAAACACATGAACGCACAAACATGAAAACATGAATCATAAACAAACGTAAAACAGCCAAACATAAAAAACATACAAACACATAAAACATAAAAATAAACAAAGACATTAAACACATGAACGCACAAACATGAAAACATGAATCATAAACAAACGTAAAACAGCCAAACATAAAAAAACATACAAACACATAAAACATAAAAATAAACAAAACATTAAACACATGTACATACAAACATGAAAACTGTTTACCATCAGACCAAGTCCTTCAATATTACACAGATGTGGAAAAAGTACACACATTCTTTACTTACCGTATGTAGAAGCACAGTTACTTGTGTAAAAAGACTCTGGTAAAGGTAGAAGTACTGATTCACCTTGTTAACTCAAGTAAAAAATAAAAACACGTGAAATGTAATATTCTACCGCGTGTTCCTTTACATAATTCTAAGACTAATAAACTTTTCTAAGATGTATAAAGACTATACTTTGATCAATAATTTGTGTGATATGGTTTTTCCACACAAATAATGTGCCTATAATGCTTGAAAGCTGTGTAAAACACTTTTGTAGACCGGTCAGTCTATAGGAATGACCTGCTACCTTGAAAGAATGCTCATTCAGGTCAAATATTAGGCTACTCTATGTCTTTGTCTTTATTTAAGATCCCCATTAGCTACAGCAGAGCTGCAGCTATTCTTCCTGGGGTCAAACTCTAGTTAGTGGATTATACAAGTCTTGTTCGCTGAGAGGGGAAGGGGGGGGGGGGGGGTGGTGGGGGGTGTGATGTTTGTTAACTTGATGGGCATCTTTCTAACATTAGTCTCTCTGTCTGTCTGTCTGTGAATTGCCTGCATGGCAATGGCTCTGTGGATGCCTCTGTGACTTTGCCTCTGCTACTATTAGTACTAGTAATGACCCGTTTCAGACCCATTGCTAATCAATTACTTTAATGAGAGTAGTCAGCGTTTAATTTATTACATTTTTATTCAGATGGTCAACGCTTTGCCAGACAACAGGTTGTAAGGCCTGTGTGTGTGTGTGTGTGTGTGTGTGTGTGTGTGTGTGTGTGTGTGTGTGTGTGTGTGTGTGTGTGTGTGTGTGTGTGTGTGTGTGTGTGGGTGGTTGTGAGAGAGAGTGAGTGAGAGAGAGTGAGAGAGAGGGAGGGGTTGTTAGGGGTCTGTGTGTGTGTGACCTGTCAGACTTTGACGAAAGTTTTCTATGAATATTTATGGTGGGGGTAGGGAGGGCTCGTGGAATAGAATAGAGAGAGAGAGAGAGAGAGAGAGAGAGATCTGCAGATTTTGATAACTTTCAAAGTTACAGATACGTGTTTAAAATCAATACATGTTAATTAATGATAATGTTATATTTTGAATATTTTGTTATCAAAGTACATTTGTCATACTCTGCTTAATACTGCACTCAAACAAATTGATCCTCAGCTCTAAGGGCCTGTCATTAATAATCTAGTTTGTATTTATTGGTTCCAAACTGATCCATACAGGTTTTAAATATTTGTATTTGGGGAAATGTTTGCTGATTGTATTCTACAGCTTTTTTGGTAACTTTTAAATGATATAAATATAAACAGTTTACCGAGAGATTACCTAATTTGGATGATGGATTTGGTGAGTTTATTTTGTGAGTTTATTTTGTAAAAAGTAAAAATTGTAAAAAAAGTAATAAGATAAGATAGACTTTATTAATCCACACTTGTGAAATTAACTCGTTACATCACCTCAAGGGACAAGACCATCAAGAAATGAAAGGATAATAAAAATAAACAAGATACATATAATAAATAAACAACACTGACCATAAAGTTCAGATTAATCAATATTAAGGCTAATAAAAAAAGAGCTAGCAACAAGTGTGTGTGTGTGTGTGTGTGTGTGTGTGTGAAGGGGGGAGGGGGGGGGGGCTTTTTTGAATAGATGTGAGAGCGAGAGAGGGGGGGGGGGGGGGAGAGAGACAGAGAGAGAGAGGGAGAGACAGAGAGGAGAGGAGGGGGGGGGGGGGGGGCTAAGAGAGAGGTGTGTATGTCAAGAGAAACTCATAGTGTTGAAACAAGCATAACACACATATTATAATATATCTGTGTTTTGTAATAGTATGTTGAAATTAAACTTTATACTCTTACTTACGGACCGGAAAAAAGATGAAATACCCCAAAAAACAAACAAAATCAAGTATCACCTGAAGAGAAAGCATTTTGGTAACAAAATGTGTGAGTCTAGACTCTTGACAGTTTTTTTTTTTTTTTTTTTCCTTCTCCTGTGAGGCTGGAATTAGACCTATGTTCATCTGTAGGGGTGAGGGTAAAACTTTACTGAAACTTGCATCTATATAGTTTTACAATAATATCACTAAAAATTCTGCTTTCAGAAGGCTGATGTTAAGATGCGTCTGGGTCATAGAGTCTAGCGTGTGACCGAATATTAATACGAATATATTAGTATCACGTGCTCCATTGTTCTGCCAGACGTTCTTTTGTTCTCTGTGTCTCTATTGTTCATAATGTATTCTTTTGTTCATAATGTATTCTTTTGTTCATAATGTATTCTTTTGTTCATAATTTATTCTTTTGTTCATAATGTATTCTTTTGTTTCTATTGTATTCTATTCATCCTATTCATCCTATTCATCCTATTGTTCTCTCTTTCTATTGTTTCTATTGTTAAGCCAGGTGCGTGGGGGAGGGGAAAAAGGGGGCGGGACTTCCGGTTGACCTTTCTGACCTTTCCTTTGTTCGACCTGTCACATTAATTCTGAGAACAGTTGGTCTCTTATACTCTCTCATGTCTTTTTGATTTATAAAGCAAGGTAAGACTGCAGTATCTTGGGCGTGGGAGGAATTAGTGACTTGACTTGGGACTTGACTTGCCTTAACTAAGGACTCGACTTGACTTGACTTGCCCAAAACAAAATGACTTGGGACTTGCTTGAGACTTGGACCAAATGACTTGGGACACTGGACCGAAGTGACTTGGTCCCATGTCTGGTACTACCCGACGTCAGCACACTGCAGATATTGTTGTGAATGAACTCTGACTTTTGATGTTAAAAATGTATACCTGCATATACCCTGAACTACACCACTGGGCAGAAGCAAGCTAGCGATTCGTTTCTCACGGCAAAGCGCAGTTCTCCACGCCACCAGCGTCCCAGCGGTGCTTAGTCAAAGTTGATTAATATGTGTCTAAATTCAACATTGCACTCCCTCAGGTTTCCAGCAACACACGTGCCAAGAATGAAGCTGATTGGTTCTCAAGACATGCAAAGGAACAGACAGAGAGACATACAGACATTCCTGCCTTTCGAGTTAGATTACATGCTGACCACAAAATTACAAATCCAGCCATAGCAAACTAACACATAGCCTACATAATTTCCGTGTTGCTTTCATCAAGTCATCTGGTAAATCCAAATCATTAGACAAAAAGGCAAGTTTTTGACAAGTGCCCAGAGTGTATCCAGGATAATCCCAAACATTATAGCAATGCACAACTGCATTAGAATCCTTTAAAGAGCATGGTGCAGGTAAAATAAAATAGAAATTACAGTTAGGACTCAAGATTCTTATGAAGATAACTCCAAAAAACAAATACAAAATTAAAACATGCCCCCAGGGCAGAAATATGGAGGAAAGGGTGGCATTATAATGCACATCTAAAAAAAATGCCATCTGTGCAGAGTGCAGAGAACAACTGTGATGACACTTGGGCTACTGTACTTACTGTAATAATAATAATAATAATATACAGTCAATGTGTACAGCTGAAAACTTTCCAAAACACCAGATGTACGGTAATTCTCGGATTTGTACGATAATTTACCACCCAAACCAAAAGCATTTTGACCCTCTGGTGCGATAATTCGACACGGCACAGAATGCATTTCGGCATTGATGCGAGAAGAAGAAAACTCTGCTCCATTTCCCCCCCAAAGGCAACTGTTTACTTTCTGTTTAGTTTGGTCTCCATCTATGGTTAATATGGCACGTCATAGTTTCAGTAGTCAAACGTAACTAAGTAGTAAAACTAGTTTACCCCCAATATGCAAGTATGAAGGTAGTGATCTACTCTAGTTGTTTATTGAGGATTAAGATCATCACAGGTGTTATTGCGAGATTTGCAGGTTTTTATGGTGCATGCCAAAATGCTTAACAAAAACCAGTCTAGATGCAGCTATGTGTGGAGAAAAAAAATAAAAATAAAAGAATGCTAATTGCTACATAAAAGTCCCATATATTAATGCAAAATAGTGTCTAACCTGCATCATGCTCTTTAACATGCATGGTGTGTGGAGTGTGTGACAAAATATCCACTTACCATTTATGGTTATGAGAGCCACATTTCTGCCAGGTGTAACATGAATGTTGCCTGTTGAGCCGCAGCCACACACACGAGATGGCCTCTGTATAGGTAACAGCTGCACTAACAATCCAAAAGATTAAAGAGAGAGAGGGAGAGAGAGTGAGATAAAACACGTTATTATATAGGTCTATTCTGCAACTATAAACATGTATTACCCATGGACTGTACTGGAGGTATTACTGTAGTTAAATACAATACCTATTTGCTGATGAAACCATGATATAGGCTGCAAAAAGCCTCCAGTTACTGCCTCTCTGTTGTGCAACACAAAGCGTGTGTGAACACCAATGTCACAGTTCTCACATAGGAATGGAGAAGGCAGGCAGTCCAGGCACCTTACAACAGCTTGTTTGCCACACTGGCAGCTGCAGTAGTGTAGATGGGGATCCTGAGTAGCCAGCATATTTTCAATGAGAAAAGGCCTGGCCTCTCTCCACTTTTGTGAGGACACAGTGTTTCTGATATCCCAGTCAGCAGCAGCAGCTGACTGTGAGATGGAGGGAGTTTCACAAGTCACTGCTGCATCCTCTATCCCATCCTCCAGCAGCTCAAGAAGCTCCTGATGGAGTGTTGATGCAGTTTCAGACACTGACAGGAAAAAAGGAAGAAAGAAAGAAATTCTACAAAACAACCCATATATTTTAGCCTAAACCAAAAATCTCAATAATCAAAGTCAATAGAGAGCCAAAGTGAACATCACTTCCTGCTTCAGCATGGTACCAGAGATTTTCAAGCACCATTTATTTCACCATAGACATATAAAATGCTTATAAAAATGTTAGAAATGTTAGTAGACGTGGAATTTACAAAATGGATTTAGCCATAGGCTAGATATTTTTTCTGTGAGAAATATGTGGCGCTTGGATGACAGTAAGATTAGCCTAATCACAATTATCCATCTTCGAGGTAGATTTACTTTTGTCCCTGTGGATAAAGTTATTTCCCCAGTTGTTTTGGGGAACTCGATCTTGTCAAAAAATGTAATAGATAAGCTTCTTTACTCCAAATTGCATTTTTTTTTTCTCTGTGTGCCCTGTTATTATCTGTTTCACTTTGAATTCCCTCAGTGTATGAAGTGTGCAAAACAAATACTGCACCGCACGTCCACGCTGGCTGTATGAACTTGCCTACGCTGTCATGGGATTTCATTGTGTTCAGATTGATAAATGCCGAGGTTTGTGTGGTAATTAACGTATAACAAGTTATTTTGTCATTTGTTTGTTTGATAAATGAGGGATAACATATCCAGGCAGTTACTATACACATTTCTTTAAAGTCCCTGGAAACCAGAAATATTTCTTTATTATTTAGCATTTTGAGTTCATCACATCACAGGAACCTATGTTAATAAGCCACCAGCCAAATTTGAACGATGATGAACGTCGCAAAGTATATAAATTTAGGTTTGACACTCATGGCAAAAGTAATGAGAATCTATTCGATTTTAGAGTGTCCTTTTTCCTGCGGACTGTGTGGGCGTGTCCACAATTCTCAAGCGCGAGAGGAGCAGGGGAGGGAGCGAGGGGGCTAGTCTGCGACAACGAAACGCTGGGCGGTTCCAGCGGCAGGGGGCGCGAGGTTGAAATGGACCAATCAGACACGGAAATAGAGCAAGACAGCCTATCAAGATGCAGCTCAAAGCGGCTTTCACATGCCACCCAGCATTTCATGATGTGCACGTATCTCAGACCTCTCTCCTCTGCTCCGAGAGGGACAGAGGAGAGAGAGAGAAGAAGGAAATAAAGTGTGTGTGCGTGTTGCTCCCTATGGTTGCTCCACGCAGCGCATAGCGTACTGACTGACGGTCATCTGTCTATACACACACACACACACACACACACACACACACACACACAGCGCCGCATCAGGCAGAGGAGAGAGCTCTCCCTCTCAAGGTTCCAACACACCGCCGGCGATAAACTCGCAGATAGACAGATAGATAGATGTTGGTTCTTAAAAACGCCTTTGTGTTGATGCAATGCGTAGTTAGCTAGCTGCAAAAAGGTGTGGGACCACTAGAACTCTGAAGAGAGATGGAGGCAGAATGTGCGGGACTGCGTGTTGCGTGCGTGTACAAAGGTTATATAGAGCTTATGACGTCATAAGCTCCTACATTTTAGCACCTCGCGCACTGCTCTCTTCAATGAGGAAGTATCTTGTAGAATCTTGTAGAAAAGTGTCGATTTTAAGGCTTTGGGTTGAAAGTAATGCATAATAATTTCGGAGGCATATAATTACTAACATAAGACCCTAAATAGTAGTAGTTAGAACGTTTTTGTGGATTTTGGTTTCCAGGGACTTTAAGTACCTTTTGTTGAGTTGGTACTGGCAACATAATCACGAGGTGCCTCACATCTGGCCTGTTCTTTGTTAAACAATAACAAATACCAATATTTTTTACGGTGTGGCCAGTAGGGGCCGGGCGGTCTATAATACCGTTTCTGGGCGGGCCTGGGGGTGCATGGAAAAGAAAATAAAGAAAGTGGCCAGTGAGAACCCTCAACACACTCAACAACAGTGATGTCACTCTTGACATTGTGACATCATCCGTGATGTCATCAGTGAGTGATGCCCACAACCAGACGCACACACACCACACGTGCACCCCAACCAAACACACAGACACACACATGGCTGGTCCCTAGTGGCCGGCTGGCAGCGCCGTCAAGACAAACAACACAATGTTTTGACTCTGTGCCTTATTAAAGCAAATGCAGCTGACAAAAACTTGAAGCAAAGATAAAATAAGGGAATAGCACTACAAATGTGAAATACAATTGTGACTATTTACATGTTTTATTAACTGTATTGCAGCTAAGATTGCAAAAACCTGTCTTAAAAAGGAAAAATTACTTTTTGAAATTCCTGTTAAAGCTGCGTTCACACTGACCTATTAAAGATTTTCGCTGGTATCGAGTTTACATACAAAGTCAATGCAAAAGAGCGATTGAGCTTATATTTGCCCGGGAGAAAAATCGCTGGGCGTCCGAGCGACAGAGACAGAGCGATAGGGCGAAAATACGCTCGTCGCCCGAGATGAAATATCCCAACTCGAGCTAAATGTCGCTGGCATCAGTGGCTCGCTGTTCAACGCTGATTGGCTGCCGTGTGAGAGTGAGTCAAGGATCACACTGGCTTGGAACAAACCGCTGGTTTATTGTGTGGCAACAAACCGCATTGACAGCTGATTGACAGGCTGACAGCTGACATGAAGTGAAGTCTGTACTACCGGTATGGAGCTCGCATTAGGAGCACGGCGATAGGCTTAGCTTGTAAACAACTACGGTGGCTCGTAGTGGACAAACATCATGACATTGCGGAATGTTGTAGCCCCCAGATGTCCGTCAATTCGTGTGCCTGTTGACGAGCGATTTAAACAGAGCGATTCCAAAGGGTTGAATCGAGCGACAGAGTGAAAAATAAATATCTCGGTGTGAACACAGCTTAACACATTCTGGTCTGTCCAAAGGGGTTTAAAAGCATGCTCATTTTAATTTAATTGACATTCATTGATCCCAAAATAAATGTCTTTGCTTTACCTGGGCAGTGATGGTGTGATGATGATGATGATGATGTAGCGGTGGATGCTGAAAATAATGAGATTGAGGCATATTTAGTTATGGAAATTGATAAACATTTCAAAGGGAGAAATATGAGCAGGAATACTGACCAGGTAGCATGCCATGGGACTTTCTACTGGAGGACGGCCTTAGAGGAAGAATATTCCCATGTATGTCCCGCTTCTTCCATTTGACAGGCTGAGCAGATTTGTTGTCGGTCCTTTGTCCACTCTGTGACTCAGTCTATGTAATTTAAGAAGAAACAAAAACGCAACACTCAAAATACAGACCATGATTTAAGCGTGGTGGAATTTTAAACATATCAAGTTAATGGAGCTGATTATTCAGAAATAATATAATATCAATAATAAAAAAAAGAGTAATACCAATGAGGGTTTGAGATGCTTGATATGTTGTAGAAGCTGGCCAATAGAGAATAGGAGACCACTTGATGGTACATTGCATTGTGGGTAGTTGTCGCCATATTTAGTGAATATTCATTCAAAAGATTAATTAAATTACATTCATAATTACATTCATGAACTGGGGTGAAAGTGGGAAAAGTAGAAAAAAGAAGAACGCTGCTTGGCTTAAAAATGTGTGATCAAAGTGGAGGGGTGCTCATTCGGAGGTGGGGTTCTTGTCCATGAAAAATAGAAAAGTAGCTGGGCATTGATTTGAATTTCATGCAGGAATGATGTATATATATATATATATATATATATATATATATATATATATATATACACACTTCAGTCAAATTTAATAAATTAATGGATTCGATCCATACATCAGACAATATCGATGACAGGGCAATGACTGTTGCTATAGAGCTGTGACAGTCACGTGACATAGAGAGTTCCCCATTCATGTTCTCCATAGACATTTCGAAAAATGATTAATCCTTAGAGAACGAGTTTTTAAGATGGAACCAAGTCAACCAGTGACCTACTGAACCGTGAGTGACCGTAAAACATTTCTTTAGGAGCAAAATAAAGGGGGGCGGGGGATCTAAAATTCATCCATTAAATAAATCCATTATCTTTTGTTTTTGCTCCAAGTGAAATGTTTTATGGTCACTCAGGATTCAGTAGGTCATGGGTTGACTTGGTTCCAGCCTTAAAACTAGTTATGATTTTTTTAAATTAGATCAAATTAATGGGGAACAGTCTTCTGGGGGGAAAGATGTCACGTGACTGTTCAACTGTATTGCTGTTGTTGCTGCACTGTTTTGAACTAGTATCTGTAAGTTAGTGGCAATTTAGTCTGACTCACTGGAAGCAGGCTGCGGGTATAAGCTCTGCCATTGCCGACCATTTCAGTCGGGATGGAAGGGAAATAACTTTCCGCTCCCTACGTTGCTCCGACCATTTCAGTCGGAGCAACGGGAAATCCCTTTCCACTCCCTGCATGTTGTTCTCAAATAACTCTGCCACTGTGAAACAACAATGCTAGCTAGCAAGCTACAAGCTGAAAATGGCAAGTTTTGATGACAATTTCGATTGTGCTTGGTACTTTCGGTGGATGGATGTAAAGACAACAAGAGCCCTTTTCCCGCTATAGAGTGAGAGTAACAGGAACCAGAGTCTCTCCCGCACTGGCACATTGTGAAATGGACATAGTCTGGTAAGCAAGACTTTTAATTATTAGCTTCCTTAGCTCCCTATTGACAACTGCAGTTTAGATGGCAAGGGAATGAAGGGATACTGATATACAGTAATTAGTCTGGCCCACACACACACTGAAGGCGATGTTTGTTCATCTTACATCAGCTACCTATGTCATATGATACGATATGTTTGTTAACTCAGCGACCTGAGTTACATTGTTTTGCTTCCAAGCTGGAATGCTGAAAGATTACACTCAATTATCGATGAATTTCCCATGCCGGTGTCCGGTAGTGAGAACGGTTATGGTAGTTGGTTTACAATGCAGCAATCCATAATATATATATTTTTGAATTTTAATAACTTTTTTTAAGTTACATAATAAAAATGCCACCACAATACCATCTCTCTTACGTCACCATCCCATTCTCTATAGAGATATCAGAATCAACGTCACTCCCTAAAATAGACAAGTGTGGCTTCTTGATTGACTGTTTCCCTGAATTTTAGCTACAAATTAGAAAATAAATAATCATAATCAACACAGACCACCAGCCAAATGATTTGGGTTCAAGGAAATGATTTGAAATAATTTTCTTGAACCATTGTGCCACAATGCTACACTTTTTAGAACAATACCTCCATATCCTTAATAAATTCATCGATGCCCTGAAGCTCTTCATCAAACTCTGGATCACTCATGGTTGGGGACGATGATTGATGATGAAGTTAGCCAAAATCTGAAAGATGTAACATTTGCAATATAGACATGTAAGCCGTTTTTATGGAGATAACAACTAAGTCTTAATGTAGGCCAGTGGTTCTAAAAACATTTCCATGTCCCGACCCGGACCCTCATTTGATACAATTTTTGTTCCAGGCAGCGTCCCCCATCTGATAAGATTTTTGCTTTTTGTTTGATTAACGTTAGGCTACAGAAAGTGTAACATTACGAAAGCCAGAACCACAATAGTCTGCCATTCTGTCATCGTGTTAATGTGAATTATGGATGGAATTATAATAAAAATAATTGATTCCCTTTTGCTGGGGACCCCCCTGGAACCCGTGGACTCGACTTTCAGAACAACACCTATTCTAACATCCTAGCAAACATCCCATACTATGTAAGGCCAAGCATAAGGAAACAAAAATTGGCTAAAATGGGCTGACACATATTGTACAAGCACATGCACGAGAAGTACGGCAGCAAAGCAGTATGCATTATGTAAGTATATGTGCAGTATAGCATAGGCTAGGACAAGCAGCAGCAAACAAAACATGCCAGACATACAATGTAGCATTTAGTACCAGAGAGAAAAATCAGACAGGCATACAGTACATGCACGAGAAAAAGAAACAAAAACAAACACCTAAAATACATAGTGAATGAAAAGATGTATGCTAACATTGTGTTGTCATGTCAATCAAGCACGTTAGCTTGCAAGCTATGCTAGCACGTTAGCTTGCAAGCTATGCTAGCAAAGCCGACACTTATTGGAAACCTAACCGTTTTCCCCCGTAGGAAAAGGGTTGCAAAACTTTAAGCAGTCTCGATGTGTTTCTTCAAACACGTGTACATTTTGTTGGATGCATTTTGCTCATCTATCCCCACTAATAAGAGACTCACCAAGTTAGTTAGCTCAGTCCAGACACGGTTCTTCTTCTTCTTCTTCTATTCTTTTATGGCGGATGGCAAACAGCTTTTTGTGCATTACCGCCACCTATCACTTCCGGTTCATACCTCGGAGCTACGTACTGTACCCGAGTGTGTAATATCAGGGCTTTACATACTTCTAAAGAAAATGCTACAAAGGAGAAATAAATATATATCTGGCGATATAATCCTGTATTTTTTATAAAGAAAAAATAAAGAGAGCCTGGCAACATTCTCCTTCTTCTTTGTGGTTTAATGACAGTTTGTATGCTTAACAATGCACTACTGCCATCTACTGGAGACACTTAGCTAACTCCTACAGTGTCCGGTTAAGATGGGAGGACGAATAAAGCAAGCGTGAATGAAGCTTCCAGAAACTGCATGTGCCTAGTAATTATTACATTCTAGACAGACAATCACAACAACTATGAGGCAATTTAATTTAGTAAAGCAAGAGGGATGTATGGCTATAGGCGATGGATTGAGTCAGTTTTCGATTGGTAATGCCTGCAGTTTTTTGCTGGATTGAATGGGACGGGTGGAGCAGTTGCTATCAGCGTCAAAGACGACTAACATGGGTTTACATCAGCGAAACCCCAAGTCGTTATATGGGTCGCACAAGGGCAGCGTGTTGGGACGGGGGAGCAGTTGCTATCATCGTCAAATATGACTTCCATGGGTTTACATCAGCGAAACCCCAAGTCGTTATATCCGTCGCACAAGGGCAGCGTGTGGAGCAGTTGCCTTGAGCGTCAAAGATTACTTCTATGGGTTTACATTAGCCAAACCCTAATCGTTATATCCGTCGCACAAGGGCAGCGTGTTGGGACGGTGGAGCAGTTGCCTTGAGCGTCAAAGATTACTTCTATGGGTTTACATTGGAGTTTAGTTGGAAAGCCCAAGTCGTTTCATGGGTCGCTCAAGGGTACCGTGTTAGTAAACAAGCAACGCACAAGGGTCGTGACAAAGCGTCAATATGCTGCGCGCTCGGAGTGAGAACGGGTTGGATGTTCACAGATACATACAAGTCCTCAAATGCAAATTTGTTTCCAGTCATGCTTACAGATTGGAATGAATCAGTAAACTCAAAGCAATCTTGAGCAGCAATGATACAGTACAGTAGGCTACGAGCCGGAGAGTAATACTGTAAGTAAGAAAGTATCAAGCTTGGCCCGAAAGTGTATCAAGCTTGGCCCGCAATTTTGAGATGGAGTGCACGAGGACCAAACTCAGATTCAGGGAGGATAAATTCAAGCACTTTTAAGGACCTATTTATTAGTTCTTTATTTTTATTTAAATAATAATCAAAGTACTTGATAACTTTTTTTTACATTCAAGCACTTTCCAGACCTGTGGCAACCCTGCGGATTGTAGTAACATTCACCTCAATGGTCTAGGACAGTGGTTCTCAACTGGTGTAGCCTCAGGACCCACTATTTTCCTTGTCATGAAGTCGCGACCCAAATTTCAGATTTTTTTTTAAACCACTCAAATTTATTGCACAAAAAATAGCGCATTAATTTAATACACAATGCCTTCATGCACTGTTATAAACCTCAAATGAACAAAAAAGTGCAACAGAAGTGCAACTAGGGCTAAAAACCAATTGAAATAAGGCAGACTTGAATTACAGGCCTATATGTTTTTAAATTTAAACAAGTCAAACTGGTCATGCTCAGAAAGTCTTATTTGAACTGTATGAAATAAGAAATAAAAGGCAGACTTATCTTGAATTACATGCCTATATGTTTTTAAACAAGTTAATAATAATAATAAAACAAGTTAACCTGGTCATGCTAATCCAGTTTCAATAGTCTGAATTTAACTAATATGAAATAAAAAGGCAGACTTTTCTTGAATCACAGGCAGGCTATATGCTTTTTAGTTAAACTGGTCATAACTTTTAATTAAACTGGGGCCATGCTAATCCAGTTTCAATCATCTGAATTCAACTAAAATTAAATATGAAATGAAAAGGCAGACTTCTCTTGAATTACAGGCAGAGCATATGCTTCAGCTTGTTAAACAAGTAAAACTGGTCAGGCTTTTTTTTTTTGGGCCAATGTCCGCGACCCAATCAAAACGGCCCCGCGACCCATCGCGGCCCACCAGTTGAGAAACGCTGGTCTAGGATGTAGTTGCACATTACACTTGGCCTCAAAGTGTCATACAGACCTTTCTCTTGTGGCAGAAGTTGCTTTCATCAATCATTACAAACTCCCTCCGTCCTCCCAGAGTCTGTCCCCTCCTCCTTTTGCGTCTCTTCATTGATGTTTTGCACACATTCCTCAATTTTGTACTCATCATGGAGAGAGTACAACTGCTTCTTGGAAAGCCATCCTGCATCATATCAATCTGACGCAGTCTCAGGCCCTGGGAAAATCTGAAAAGGTGTAAGCATAAATATTAAAAAAATATTAAAATATAAATATGAAAGGGGGCCATTTTTAAATGCAGGATGGCAGGGGCAGAGGAGGCCCCCAGGAACAGCGCCAGGCTGTGAAGCAAATTGAACATGGTGGCCAAGCTCGGTATTGCTGCATGTGACGCTATGCAGCCCAGAAAGAGAAATTATCATCCACTTACATGGGGAAAGCAGCAGCTGTTAAGCCCTACGTACCTGTAGATGTACTTGAGCCAACAGAACAGAGAGATTTTTGACTTTGAAAAGAATGAGCCTGTCCTCACTGACTTCTTCACCTGTTTCCCTTGGTGGCTCTTATGACGGCACAGCCTGAGTTGAGTGGGAAAAAGTAGAATATACATACATAAATAAACAACGTAGTATGGTCATCCACATTTTACATTTTTGGTGATTTTAAAGTCCCTGGAAACCAAAATCCACAAAAACCTTCTAACTATTAAACGTAGGGTCTTATGTGAGTAATTGTAATAACTTTGTAACTGTAACTTTTCTGCAAGGTCTGGATTTCCACTTCCTCATTGAAGCGAGCGGTGCGCGCGGTGCTAAACTGAATGATCTTATCGCGTCATAAGATTTGGCCAATCACAGCGCTCACTCAGTGTCTGTCTGTCTCCCTCCCACCAGAGCCGTACCTCCCGCTCTGTGTGCCTGACTGCCTGTGTATGCTGCCTGCTCTCTGTCTTTGTCTCTGTCTCTGTCTCTGTCTCTGACACACACACACACACACACACACACACACACACACACACACACACACACACACAGTCATTATTATAATGCATTGCTCAATAGTTTTCACCCATTAATTTCATTTTTTGTAGTTGTAGCTGCATGTTTCACTTATTACTCTATTGTTTCTTGTTATTTGTCATCCCATTATATGTATTACATGTTATTTTCAGATAAGTTCTGAACATTGTATATTGAAAAAAGGCTTGTATTATTTATATGGACAATACGAGGGATCAGCCAAGCAGCATTTTGGTAAACAAACCCCATCACTGGGTGGCAACCCTATGGAGCCTGAGTTTGAGCGTCTGACCGTGTTTAAAAACTGCGACAGTTCACACAACTTCAACACGACATGCATATATTATACATCAAACTCTTGAGCTAATTCTGCTCTCACTCAGAATGTCTAAATATAAGCAATTCAATCATGAGAGGCCAGTTCGTAGGATTTAACAAACTTTATTTAGCAATCGGCATGCATGGCAAATGCTTTGGCGCATGACTCCATTAGCCAGTGGCGCTGCTCTTGAGGCAAGAGGAGGGCATCTGCTTAGGCTAGGAGATCCCCCCCCCGTGGGGGATCAGGAGTCACGACTCGTTGGTGGCGGACTGGGGAGGTGGGTGGGGCAAAACAACGCTCCGGAGGAGGGCTCAAGGGAGATGGACTGCTGTGAAGCTGCTGCTGTTATGATCGGCCAGAGAGAGAGAGGTGACGTAGAACCCTTGCTATATATATGAGAATTAACTGACGTCATATCTGACGTCATTACGGACGTCATACTAAGACTTTGACTGACCACGTCATACTAGAACTTGATTGACGTCAGGGGTGATCGGATTAGATTATGCACGAATGGCCTTCTGCTTGAACTATGGTCTAGAGACCTCACTTCAATCATGAGAGGCCAGTTCGTAGGATTTAACAAACTTTATTTAGCAATCGGCATGCATGGCAAATGCTTTGGCGCATGACTCCATTAGCCAGTGGCGCTGCTCTTGAGGCAAGAGGAGGGCATCTGCTTAGGCTAGGAGATCCCCCCAAAAGGAAGATCTGATTACCGGAGGTTAATTGAGATCTGTGGGCACCGGTAGTTGATTGTACTTTTCTGGCCTTCGACCTTTTAACGACTTATGGCTACTTATTGCGGCTGGCGCTTCCCAACTCGGTCGGGCCTTCGATCTTGACCCCCCTACTTGCGTTGCGGCTGGCGCTTCCCAGCTCGGTCGGGCCTTGCGCGCCGCACGACTTGGCCTTCTGACTGACCCTGACTCTCTCTCTCGACTCTCTCTCTCCCCCAAAAATGATCCGGGAGATTTACTGCGCCTACTGGGCGCTGTGCTTTCGGGGAGCCACCACCAACGAGACATTTTGGCACGGAGCCCGGGACACTGTTTGTTGCCATGCTCGCCGATTGAGGAAGGAGGGTTCTTTGGGCCACGGTATGGCCGCCTGCTCCGGGCGGGTGTAGCTGGAGAGCTGATGAAGACCAGCTGGGGCGTCCTCTTGAGGTGCTGGATGACTTAGGGGTTGGTGACTTAGGGGTTCCCAACTTGGCCTGGGTGACTTAGAGATTTCCCGACTGGGCGCTGGACTTGGATGACTTAGGGGTTGGTGACCCGACTTGGCCTGGGTGACTTAGTGGCTTCCCAACTTGGCGCTGGGGCCAGTCTGAGGCCTGAGCCTGATGTAGCGAGCCATGGGGAGTAGATTGTTTCCAGGAGTTAGGATGGCTTAGGGGTTGGTGACTTAGTGGCTTAGGGGATGACTTAGGGGTTGGTGACTTAGTGGCTTAGGGGATGACTTAGGGGTTGGTGACTTAGTGGCTTAGGGGGTGATTTAGGGGTTGGTGACTTAGTGGCTTGGGGGATGGCTTAGGGATTGGTGACTTGGTGGCTTAGGGGCTGGTGACTTAGTGGCTTATGGGGTGACTTAGGGGTTGGTGACTTAGTGGCTTGGGGGATGACTTAGGGGTTGGTGACTTGGTGGCTTAGGGGTTGGTGACTTAGTGGCTTAGGGGGTGACTTAGGGGTTGGTGACTTAGTGGCTTGGGGGATGGCTTAGGGGTTGGTGACTTGGTGGCTTAGGGGCTGGTGACTTAGTGGCTTAGGGGGTGACTTAGGAGTTGGTGACTTAGTGGCTTGGGGGATGACTTAGGGGTTGGTGACTTGGTGGCTTAGGGGTTGGTGACTTAGTGGCTTAGGGGGTGACTTAGGGGTTGGTGACTTAGTGGCTTGGGGGATGAACTTAGGGGTTGGTGACTTGGTGGCTTAGGGGATGGCTTAGGGGTTGGTGACTTAGTGGCTTAGGGGGGTTGGTGACTTAGTGGCTTAGGGGGTGACTTAGGGGTTGGTGACTTAGTGGCTTGGGGGATGACTTAGGGGTTGGTGACTTGGTGGCTTAGGGGTTGGTGACTTAGTGGCTTAGGGGGTGACTTAGGGGTTGGTGACTTAGTGGCTTGGGGGATGAACTTAGGGGTTGGTGACTTGGTGGCTTAGGGGATGGCTTAGGGGTTGGTGACTTAGTGGCTTAGGGGGGTTGGTGACTTAGTGGCTTAGGGGGTGACTTAGGGGTTGGTGACTTAGTGGCTTGGGGGATGAACTTAGGAGTTGGTGACTTGGTGGCTTAGGGGATGGCTTAGGGGTTGGTGACTTAGTGGCTTAGGGGGGTTGGTGACTTAGTGGCTTAGGGGATGACTTAGGGGTTGGTGACTTAGTGGCTTAGGGGTGACTTGGGGGTTGGTGACTTAGTGGCTTAGGGGATGGCTTAGGGGTTGGTGACTTGGTGGCTTAGGGGATGGCTTAGGGGTTGGTGACTTAGTGGCTTAGGGGATGGCTTAGGGGTTGGTGACTTAGTGGCTTAGGGGATGACTTAGGGGTTGGTGGCTTAGGGGATGACTTAGGGGTTGGTGACTTGGTGGCTTAGGGGATGACTTAGGGGTTGGTGACTTAGTGGCTTAGGGGTTCCCGGCTTGGCCCTTTTTTGTGTTATTACTATTGTTATTAGTGGGCGTTTAAAGATGGGATGATCAGATCGCAGACCGGGTAGATTGTCGATCAACTCGCTTTATTTAATCAAACACGAGGGACACCTACAGTACATGTGGTGTTTTCAAAGCAATGTAAATCAATATTTCTTGTTTGGTGGGGGGCGGGTCCTTTGCGGGCAGCGGGAGCGGGGGTGGGCGCAGGAGTATGCTAACTAAATTGATGTCTCTGCCCTTCAAAATCTGGGATCTCAACCTGGGAGACACATCGGCACAGGGGGAAACAAAAGGCATACCAAATGAGATGGCGGGCGTGGCGGACGCCAGGGTGTTCATCTGGGCGGGTTGGGCGGTGGTGAGGAGCACGTCGGCTTGCTGCGTGGGCGGGGGCGGGATCGGCTGCTGCACTGGCTGGGCTGTGGCGAACGTGGGGGGAAAGGGGGGGGGGGGGTTTCCAGGGCCCTCAGACGAGCATCCACTGATCTGCTAGCATCTAGCAGGGACAGCAGAATGGCTCTTGACGACCCCTGTCGGCTCGGCGGAGCTGCGAATGGTGCCGTTTCCGCTTCCGGGGCGGCGGCCTGGAGGTCAGTGCGGCCAGGAAGGACATGGCGTCTCGCGGTGGCCCCACAGCCTGTATTTCCCCGGCGTCTCCCCGCTCTCGGAGCGGCTGCCTCTGCTGATCTTCGTCCGCGGCCTCTCGCACGTCCACGCCGAGCGGCCTCCCCCTCTGGCACGCTCGCACGCGTTCTTGGGCGACCGGGCGCACGCGGCACTTCGTCATCTGCTTTCCTTCCAAGGGCCGTCGCAGTGGCTTCATCGTGGCTGCGTTGGCGGCATGTGGTCCGGCCGCTTCGCCAACGTCTTCATCAGACGTCTCGGAAAGCAAGAACGCACCGTGGCCGATCTGGAACGGGGTCTCGTTGGCTGAGCTGCTGTCGCTGTCCGTGGACTGCTCTGGCTCGGAGCTCGACATGCCGGGAATGGAGTGGGAAACGTTGAGGAATATGCGGGGAATATCTGCGTTGGATTTCCACAGGTAGAGAAGGCTTGAGGGTGCTGATTCGGTCTCCGGATATGGTGCAAAACAACGCTCCGGAGGAGGGCTCAAGGGAGATGGACTGCTGTGAAGCTGCTGCTGTTATGATCGGCCAGGGAGAGAGAGGTGACGTAGAACCCTTGCTATATATATGAGAATTAACTGACGTCATATCTGACGTCATTACGGACGTCATACTAAGACTTTGACTGACCACGTCATACTAGAACTTGATTGACGTCAGGGGTGATCGGATTAGATTATGCACGAATGGCCTTCTGCTTGAACTATGGTCTAGAGACCTCACTGTGATGTATACTTTGAGATATTAACGTTTGTTTGGCACAACTCTACTAGTTAACTGCTGCAGGGTTACGCATTTTTGGGTGGCAATGACATCACGCTGATTCGTCCTATACTAATATTAATAATAAATAATAATGAAAAAACCAAAAGGAAAAAAGGAAGTTATTTTGGGGGAAGATGATAGTCTGAGTAATGGGCTAAACATTTCTAAATAAATGTGGTGTTCTTATGCGGAACTAGAGGGGCGTACAATTATTCATAAACAGTTGGCTATGTTTTCATAAAAGGTCTCAATTTGTATTTTAACAAACCATGTGCAACAGTTTACCATATACTAGTACAGGCATTTTACCTAAAAGGTGGGTCAACCTCACACAAATAGCACGAGAAAGTGTTACTGTTCTAGTCTCAGAAATATGTAATTTATAACATAAAAAGTCATAAGAAATCCAAGTGGTGGAAACTTTTGAAAATCATATGAATATGATCCTATCAAACTGACAGAACAGGTGAATAGGATAAACTTTTTAATTAATAGATATCACCATGAAACTCACCAGTTGATTACTTCCATTAAGACAAGTATTTTTTGTATTACAAGTTTCTTGAAACTATGTTTAATTGTGTGAATGAGGCATAAATATGTGATAATTTGCTTACAATTCAAGAAATCTGAACATTGGATAAAGCCTGGTTCAAAATTCTTTGTTAGATTTAGTTGACATATTAGAGCCAAAGAGTTTTTTTAGATGACAGTATTTTGATAGCCGAAATTCTCTCTGTAAAAACCTTTGGCTCTGATATATGGCTCGAATATCGAACAAGCAATGCCACATTAAGTTAAACATCCAGCGAAGACAGTGGGCTTGTATCTGAATGCTCCGTGATTCTCTTTCGACCCTCTCCTTATTAACATTACAACATCACAATACTATGAAAACCGTTTTTAGTTAGAAAATGTGCAGTACATTCGCTTACCCTGCTAGCCGGGCGCTCAGCTAATGGTCATGAGCGAGGAGCGCCCAGCTAGCAGGGTAATACATTCGCACACGATGAGAAAAGTCGGGAAAGGCCTACCATTGTTGTCCATCTGTGTTGGATGCTGTAGCCAGCTTCATCTTGTGTCTGCAGACAACGCATTTTATTTTATTTTTTAGAAGACGCCTTTTCTGCAGCCACTTAACCAGCTTCTCTTTGTGCCTTTGCGTCTGTCTGACCTCACAAAGAGATAGTACTTTTTCCTGCAGAGTGCGACCCATTCTTCTTTTCTTTCAACGCCAATTTGCCAACACGAGGCACGTCCACTAGACAGGATGCGCTCCGATCAGGAAGTCCCCCCAACTTCTTCTTCTTCTTTTGTGTTTTATGGTGGTTGGCATCCTGTTGCATTACCGCCACCTACTGTATTGTAGCAGCTTTACAACTTAAAACTCCCCCAACAGCAAGAGAGCGGACGAAAGCGGAAACACATTCTGCTCCTTTAGCACCAGAGCTCTGCGAACTAGCAGAACCAATGAAATGAAAATACATTTGACCTATTTGCTATAGGATGACACACCACTGAAAGAGATTTATAATATTCCTATAGTAATTAGTAATTGTGTGCCTCCGAAATTATTATACATTACGTTCAACCCAAAGCCTTAAAATCGACACTTTTCTACAAGATTCTACAAGGTACTTCCTCATTGAAGAGAGCAGTGCGCGAGGTGCCCAAATGCAAAATCTTATAATGTCATAAGCTCTATGTACACGCGCGCAACTCGCCCTTCTCCGCTATGCTTCTCTCTCTCTCTCTCTCTCTCTCTCTCTCTCTCTCTCTCTCTCTCTCTCTCTCTCTCTCTCGGGACTAGTGAGAGAGAGAGAGAGAGAGAGAGAGAGGGCAGAAAAAAAATCACAAAAAGATTTTGATCCACACTCCATACCAGTTGGTGGTGGTAATGCACCAATTTGTTGTTTGCTAACCACCAATACAGCAGAAAAAGAAGAAGAACGTTGGGACTGCTGGGCAATGTGGCCATGCTGCTGGGGGAGTTTAGAACATGAAATGGATTCCACTATAAAGAAGACATCAAACTCCAGTAGGTGGCGGTAATGCACAAAAAGTTGTTTGCCAACCGCCATAAAACAATAGTAGTAGAAGAAGAAGAAGAAGTTTCGAACATGGAAAAAGCTCGAAAAAGTCAGCGCGACAGAAAGAAGCCAGCCAAGATCATGGATGACGGTGGATATGTACTGTGTAAGTAACCACATTTTTTGGACTTTTTATAAGCTACTACTCAGCATTGGCTCGGTTCGTAAAATTGGACAATATTCCCGTGCCAGTTCAATACCTTCAGTTAGCTAGCGTTAACACAACACGTGCTTGACTAAAGAAAGCTAACTTTCGCCAGCTAGCTATTTAGCCGTCCAGGTTGCAACATTGGCTAGCTTAGTAAAATTGGACAATATTCCCAAGCCAGTTCAATACCTTCAGTTAGCTAGCGTTAACATTACCCCGCTAGCCGGGCGCTTCTGGCTCATAATGCGCTCGTATGAGCCAGAAGCGCCCGGCTAGCGGGGTAAGCGTTAACACAACACGTGCTTGACTAAAGAAGCTAACTTTCGCCAGCTAGCTATTTAGCCATCCAGGTTGCAACATTGGCTAGCTTAGTAAAATTGGACAATATTCCCAAGCCAGTTCAGTAACTGCGCTATGGTAACATGACACGTGCTTCACCAAACGAAACTAACCTTCACTAGCTAGGACATATTTTTGGGTTGCTGTGAGTGAGTGAGTTACAACCTTACTATTTAATGGAACATGCCAACATTTTGGGGAGATTCGCCTATCTGCCATATTCCTGATGGAAAGACGAGAAGATATATGTCCACGTCTTTTCTTGTGTGTGCATTATAAAGTAATCACTGTGCCATTATGCTAGTTAGCTTTACACAAATTAATGTAGTCTGCTGTGCTGAGCTAGCATACCCCGTAAAATGTACCCACTGCCCACCTGTATATCCCAATCCTTCTCTAGTGTATTGTGCTGCAGCTAACGTAAAAATAACGTTACATTGAAAGTGAAGAAATGTGCTTGAATTTTACATTTAAATAGCTGTACGAACCCAGACGTTCTTTTTTCTTTCAAATAAGTAGCCTACATAAGTACACTTGTTGACAAACTGTAAGAGCGTCAGCGTCTCCTATCCAACTATGATTGTGCTTCAACTAACGCTAAAGATATAATTGATGATGCAATGTTTCCACTTGGTTTAATTGCTAAAAACACTGTTACCTTTCTAGTAGTATATCGTTTTAATCATTCACTTCACGATGGTCATTAGCATCGCGCTAGTCTACCCATTTGCAGGACCTGCCAATATACACATATATACAGTACACACACAATACACACTGTGTATATAGCCTACATGTATATTTCTTTTGACAATGTCAAGGCCTATTTTAATCACCCACTTTAACTCTTTTGCATGAATTGGTGTTTCTTAAATGCCTTGTGGTTGAGTTCAAGGGATCCTCTTTCATTTGACCAAGCTTCCTGCCCTGCTGTTGAGTCAAGTCAAGTCAAGTCAAGTCAAGTTTATTTATATAGCCCTAATTCACAAGCATGTCTCAGAGGGCTTCACAGAAAGTATGTCTAGCTAATTCTAGCTGACACAACAGTAACAAGAATATACAGAATAAAGATAACATTTGAACAATTGATAATATAGAAAATATAGGAATGAGGGGAGAGCAGAGGAGAGCGCAGGAGAAGGGAGAATAGCAGGGGGAATGTGAGAGAGTGATGGGGTGGGGAGGGTATAGGAGGTGGGGAAGGAGCAAGAGGAGAGAGCAGGAGAGGGGAAGGGAGGGGAGGTGTGAGGGAGAAGAGAGCAGGGGGAGGGAGGAGGTGGGGAGAGAATGAGCAATATAGACGGAGGAGAGGGGGGAGGTGGGGAGAAAATAGGAATGTGGAGGAGGAGAGAAGGAGAGATGGGGGTGCAGGGGAGGGAGAGCCAGGGTAGAGAAGCAGGGGGAGCGTCCCACATCCCCCCCCCCCCCCCCCAGAGAGGACAGAGAGGAGGAGAGAACAGAGAAGGAGAGGTGGGAGGGTGCAGGGGAAGGAGTGCAGGGGGAGAGGAGGAGAGAACAGAGGAGAGGTGGGAGGGTGCAGGGGGAACGCGGGAGGAGGAGGCGGCGGAGGGAACAGACCTCTCCGCCCCCTCCCCCCCCCCCCCCGAGAGGACAGAGAGGAGGAGAGAGCAGAGAAGGAGAGGTGGGGGGGTGCAGGGGAAGGAGTGCAGGGGGAATGTGAGAGAGGGGAGAGGACAGAGAGGAGGAGAGGACAGAGAAGGAGAGGTGGGAGGGTGCAGGGGAGGGAGAGCAGGGGGAACGTGGGAAGAGGCGGCGGGGGAGGGAAGAGCATGGAAAGAGAGGGGGCGGGGGGGGGGAGTGGGAAATGTGGGAGAGGGGGGAACAGGAGGGGGAAGAAGGGAAAGGAGCGGGGGAAAGAGAAAGAGAGGGGGGGGGGGAGATCAGACAACTGACTACTCTAAGCATTAACCAGAGCTAACTGGGACATAGTATCTAGCTAATCTACAGCCTAATCTGGCCTATCCTACTCTGCTCTAGTCTGATCTTTGCCTGAACACTATAACAGGTCAGCCTTAGGCTGTAGCTAATCTATCGCCTACCTAAACTGTTCTAAACCAACCGGCAGCCCTCGACCAGTGATGAAGAGCACCGATGCCCCCCGCCCCGGCCCCCCCCCACATAAGGCATGGGAGAGGCCGGGCCGGGACACAGCGGCGTCCCCACACCCCCAGTGAACGCAAGAAAACCTTTCCACCATATGGATTGCCCCAGTGACTTGGCTTGGCTGAGGAGGAACCTTGTGAGGTCGTTGTGCTACAGGGGCCCAGCAATGGTCACCTGGGTAAACCCACCCCCCACGCGACCCGCTCCCAGACCCGCCCCCAGCTAATGACTGGGAACTGAGAGAGCAGGCCACGCGGGGGGCGGGCCCACCCAGGCAGTGGACCCAGCAGCGGACCCCCATCTGGGGACTCCCCTCCGAGACAGGCCGAGAGATGCCGGGCTTAACCATGTACAGAGTTTTCCGGCAGTGAAACTCTGTAAATGGTTTATTATGGAAATAAAATTTACAAGAGAACAGAAAATTGAAAATGTAAAAAAGAGTCCAACAGAGGGATATAAAAATGTAGTTTTTAAATTATCCTAAAATCAGGGAAGGGAGTTGAAAATGTAAAAAGTAGAGTCCAAAGGAAATAGAAAATGTAGTCTTTAAGTGTTCGTAGGTTTAGAGAATACTAGCTAAGAGGAGGGGAGGGGAGGATAAGAGTCGGAGGTGATGATTAAGGGGAGGGGAGGATAGGAGTTGGAGGTGATGAGGCCGGGGGGGGGGGGGGGGGGGTCCCCCCCTTCCCTTAGGCAGGCAGGTGACCAGGATGATGAGGATAGGGGTCGGTGGTGGTGAAGAGCCCGGGGTGTCAGACAGTAGAAGGAGTAGCGGGTAGATGGCCTAGAGTGACGACAGGTGGCTAGGGCGATGACGGCCGGACCTAGGGCTGCAGCGGCGGGGGTGTACGTCAGGCCAATGAAGGACACCTGAGGGGGAGAGAGAGAAGAGAGCGGGGGAATCTGCGCAGAGGTGGAACTAACTCTATAGACAACAATAAAATTAGGTCAAAACAAAATTTATTAGGATTTTTTTTTTTTTTTTTTTTTTAGGATGACTAATACTATACTGCTAATTCAGGTCTAAGTACCACCTAACACCACTGTCAATGATTCAGCCCTGTTGATGCGGACCGTTAATCATGACCTACAACAAACAAAACTAAATTAGGTCAAGTCTAAGTTTATACTGATACTGCTGGCTTGTGATTGCCCGCTCAGCAGTTCAGGACTAAGTTTATTCACCAGCTATTAGATTTTGTATCTAAGCTACTGGGTCGACTGATGCCATATTATTAAATTAGGTCAGGTATAAGTTTATACTGATATTGCTGGCTTGAGACAGCCCGCTCAGCAATTCAGGATTGTATGTACTCAAGAGCTAATAAATATGTCTAGAGAATGACATCATCAAACACAACCATCAAGCACAACCAAATGATTGGGAGAATAAATGGGTTTTGAGTCTAGTTTTGAAGATTTCAATGGAGCCAGCTTCCCTAACTGACAGAGGAAGCTGGTTCCAGAGATGTGGAGCACGGTAAGAAAATGCTCTGCTACCTGCTGATTTTTTCTTAATTTTAGGGACGGTAAGATAATTACCGTCCTGTGAGCGGAGAGTACGCGTGGGAACATAAGGAATGATTAGCTCAGATAAGTACGGAGGTGCGAGCCCGTGCAAAGATTTATAGGTTAACAGAAGCACCTTAAAGTCTGATCTGGCCTGAATTGGGAGCCAGTGGAGGGAGATTAAGACCGGAGTTATATGATCAAACTTCTTAGTTCTAGTTAAAATTCTAGCAGCGGCGTTTTGCACGAGTTGTAATTTATTTGTGCTACAAAGTGGAAGGCCAGAGAATAAGACGTTACAGTAGTCGAGTCTAGATGAAACAAAGGCGTGTATTAAGGTTTCGGCATCCGTTGCATTTAGCAAGGGACGGATCTTTGAGATATTGCGAAGATGAAAGAAAGCTATTTTAGTGATATCCTTAATGTGAGCATCGAATGACAGAGTAGGATCAAAGGTAACACCTAGGTTTTTCACCTTTGAGTTTGGAGTAATTACGCAGTTCTCAATGTTCAGACTAAGATCAGTGAGAAATGGAAGTTGGGTTTTTGGGCCAACAACTAGTAGTTCAGTTTTGTTGGCGTTTAGTCGTAAGAAATTATTTGACATCCAGTCTGTAACAGCGATTAAGCAGGATTCAAGATTAGCGAGTTTAGAGCGATCGTCTGGTCTAATTGGTATATAAATTTGGGTATCATCGGCATAACAGTGAAAGTTAATGCCATATCTACGGAAAATTTCGCCAAGAGGCAGTAAGTAAACTCCAAAGAGTAAGGGACCCAGGACTGATCCCTGCGGTACACCAAACTTCACTGAGGAGAAAGTGGACATAATATTTTTATATGAGACACAGTGTGTCCTATCAGACAAATATGACTTTAGCCAGGATAGGGCAGTGCCCCGGATACCTACGTAGTTAGATAAGCGGTCTAGGAGGATCTTATGATCGATTGTATCGAAGGCTGCGCTTAAGTCTAATAAAATGAGAAGAGAGGAGAAATTAGAGTCGGACGCAAGGAGAAGGTCATTGGTTACTTTTGTAAGAGCAGTTTCAGTACTATGGAGTGATCTAAAACCAGATTGAAAGGGATCGAGAAGTTTATTATGTGAGAGGTAGTCAGTTATTTGTGTCGAGACTACTCTTTCAAGAATTTTAGAGAGGAAGGGGAGATTTGAGATTGGCCTGAAGTTGTTAAGAACCTCAGAATCAAGGTTTGGCTTTTTAAGTAGAGGTTTGATTACAGCAGATTTGAAGGAGGTAGGGACAATGCCAGAGGAGAGGGAGCTATTGATAATGTTAAGTAAGGGGGGGCCTAGTATTGGAAGGAGTTCCTTAATCAACTTTGCAAGGAGAGGGTCGAATAAACAGGTTGTGGATTTAGATGAAAGTACAATTTTTGAAAGTGCATTTAGAGAGATAGTCTCAAAATTCGAGAGTATAGTACTCTCATCTAAGGTTCTAAGGACAGGGCTAGGAGAGGGGTTAGCACCCTTTGTGAGTAATAGAGAGTTGCTAATTTCATCTCTAATACAGATAATTTTACGGTTAAAGAAGTCAAGGAAGTCATTAGCTGTAAATGGAGAGTTTGTATTGGGGGAGGGTTTGCGAGTAAGATTTGCGACCGTGTCAAATAGAAATTTAGGATTATTTTTATTAGTGTTAATAAGATCTGATAGGTAGGAGGCTCTTGCAGCGGAGAGCATACATTTGTATTTTAGTAGGCTATCACTCCAAGCTAGTCGATAGACTTCAAGCTTGGATGATCGCCATTTACGTTCTAGTTTTCTGCATATTAATTTTTGTGCGCGTGTATCGTCAGTATACCAAGGCGAGGGTTTTTTAGGACGACGGATTTTAGTACGTAGAGGTGCGATAGAATCAAGCGAGGCGAGTAAGATTGAAGTAAATTGATTTGTGAATTCATTAATGGAGTCGATCCGCTCTGGGAGAGAGGAAAGCGGCCCCGATAACAAATCAGCGAGTTCAGTGGGAGTAGAACTATCGATACGCCGGGCGGTGTAGGTATCGGCTAGGTTTGATTGCCGGAGGGGCAGGTCTATTTTAAATTTAATGAGATAATGATCTGACAGTGCTGGAGGGTATATCATGACTGACAGATCTGAGACGTTAATCCCACGAGCGAGAACGAGATCAAGCGTGTTGCCGTTAGAATGCGTTTGTTCATGAACCAGCTGAGCAAAGCCAAGGGTGTCGACTAAAGATAGAAAGGCTTTGCAGAGTGGGTCAGCTTTACGGTTAACATGAATATTGAAATCGCCAATGATAAGGATACTATCCGTGCGGGTTACGAGGTCAGAGAGAAAATTGGAAAATTCATCAAGAAAAGATGAATAGGGCCCAGGTGGGCGGTAGAGCATAACTAGGTAGAAGGCTCCGAGGCCAGCTATATTAGAGTGTCTCATAGTATATCTCACAAGATAGGAGCTTATACTTTTGATCCTGCAAAACACCTAGATTTGAGTTATAAATTAGGCCAACGCCCCCACCATTTCTTGACATTCTGGCAACATGCGAATTGTCAAAGTTAGGGGGGGAGGCTTCAATGAGTGGAAGAACAACGTCCGGTTTTAGCCAGGTTTCGCATAATCCCATAACGTCAATATTATGTTCAATGATTAAGTCATTGACCAGGAGGGCTTTATTGGTGATTGATCTGATATTAATGAATCCAAATTGAATAGATTTATCATCAATGTTAGTTAATTTAGAGCATTCGATACCAGGAGTAGATTTAATCTCAATGAGGTTGGTGTTTAACGTTTTGGGGGGTGGACGAGAGCGGCGTGAGGGGACGGAGCGACGAAGAGAAACTGTTAATTTGAGAGATCGTGGTATAATACGGAGACGGAGCGGCGGTGGTAACAATCGGATTAATAACAATAAGGTTTGGGTTAGGATATTGCAGAGCGTTTATGGGTCGGTTACTAGTAATAGTGCTGCGCGGACGGAGCACAGTCTGTATTGGATAGACTAAGTTAATTAAACTAGCAGACTCCATAACCGCACAAGTAGAACTAACAGGCTGTCTAGCAGCCTGTGGCCCTGCATGTTGTGGGTGAAACTGTCAATCAAGGATAGCAGTCTGGGTTTGCCGTAGGCAACTATCCAGGTTTTTTGATAAAGTGCTGGCGCCCAATGGGGTAGGGTGGATGCCATCCATCTTAAGCATGCCAGTTTTGTCTCTAAAGGAGGGCCAGTTATCTAAGAATAGGTAGCCCTTATCAGCACAGTGTTTGGCCAGCCAGTTGTTGAGCCAAAACAGCCTGCTAAAAATGTCAGAGTTAAGTGTGACAGGGAGGGGACCAGAGACAATTAATGGATGCCGACTCATCTTGCTAGCAAAAGCACAGGTCCTAGTTATGCTGTGCTTTGTGATCTCCGATTGTTTAAACCTAGCATTGTTGGTGCCAACATGTAGTATGTTGTTGTCGGGGACTGCCCCCTAGTCCGATACCTCACGAGTCCGATACCTCACGAGTCCGACACCTCATGGTTTTGGGTTAGGGTCTGGGGGAGGTTAGGTTTAGGCGTGGGGGTGGGAGAGGTTAGGTTTTGGGTTAGGGTCTGGGGGAGGTTAGGTTTAGGCGTGGGGGTGGGAGAGGTTAGGTTTTGGGTTAGGGTCTGGGGGAAGTTAGCCTCTTTTTTCGGACTCGTGAGGTGTCGGACTCGTGAGGTATCGGACTCGTGCCATGGCACCGTTGTTGTCATGGGTAGCCTGGGTAATTGTCTGTCTATGGCTGTTTGTTAGCACCCTAAGAGTAGCTTCAATGTCGGGTACTCTGGCCCCGGGCAGACAAACTATCTCGGCTGGTGTGTTAAGCTTGATATTGCGGGTTATAGAGTCTCCAATCAATAGAATAGAGGGTTTAATATTGTCGGGCGGAGCGGACGACGCAGCATGCTGAACAGGAGAGTTAGCAAGCGGCGTGAATCTATTCCGAATCTCAACCGAAGTGGTTTGTTGGGAAACGGGCTGCACAGCGGCGGGCTGTGCACGTTTAACGCCACGGCAGCGTGATACAACTGTAAACCCATCATCCACAGACTGTGGGACCAACGAGACATTGGCCGGGTTGTTCTGGTCGTGCTGCGGGCTAGCATTAACGGGGGCACCAGCTGGACCGCAGCTAGCATCCTCGCTTAATTCACAATGCACATCAGCTACTGAGGTACATTGTAAATGATCAGGGAAGCCAGTCTGGTTAAGTGTAACAAGACTATCATTAGGTGACTGGCGTTTATCGTTCTCTAGTTGGGAAACACGATTTTCTAATAGATTAATCATATCTAAGAGAGAGTGGATAGTAAGAGTTGGATCGATCTTACCCGATTCGGGAGGGGGATGGCTGGCGTTAGCCATGTCAGGAGCGTGTCGTAGTGCTGCGGCCAGAAGCAGCTCACGCCGTTGCGGTGCCCGGGGACCTGAGGCCTTGGGAGCAGAGGCTGGTAGCCTAGGTTGACGCCGGACCAGTCCGGGCCAGTCCGGGGACCTGAGGCCATTGGGAGCAGAGGCTGGTAGCCTAGGTTGACGCCGGACCAGTCGCTCGGATGATGTGGCTAGTTGTTGCGCGATGAGGACCCGGGCTACTGAGGGAGCTGGTGTTGAAGTAGCATTAGGCAGCAGCTTGAAGAAAACTTCATCATCCGAAGGAAATGAGCGTGATTCCACGGATCCACTAAGCGTCGTCGTATTGAGTAGTCCCGTAGCATGGTGATTATCCGGGGGGGAGAGCGAGGGCATTGTAAACAGTTTAGCGTTAGCTGCTAGCTGGTGGCTAGCAGCTCTTGTTTACGTTAGCCTAGCAGGCGGCTAGGCTAACGTTTAGCGATAGAACGGTTGTTTCAGATGTCCGCGGATTGAGAGGGAAGAGTTATTGAGTAGCGATGTGGATATCGCAGGCAAAGAAAAGATAAGATAGCAAAGGGTAGGCGAAGAATTGGCAAAATAAGTCGTAATAGGCAGAGCTGAAAAACACCGGTATCACACAGTGTCGCAGCGTTGTGACGTCACTCACTTGAGCACTGACCAATGCTGTATTTGAACAATGAATGCTTGCTATGCTGGTACCACTTATATTGATCAGACACACCCATCACATAATTAGATCAAGGACAGGTCATAGTGTTACAGTATTAAAGCTTTTACATGGTATGCTGTCTGCTATACTTGAGTTTATGTAATTTGTCTGATATTTAACTTATTTAACAACAGAAGTAACTCCAGAGTGACCTTACGAATGCAGCTATGGGCTTGTCAAGTGTCGCCCATGCAAGCTCGCTCCACAGCTTTGTCTGAGCAAAATCATTTTCCTAAACTATGTGGACATTTTAACACGTTCACTGCCATTGACGAGATATCTCGGCTTACAGAATCCAACGGTTGACTGCCAAAGACGAGATATCTCGGCTTAAATTTTTTTTTTTTTTTTTTTTGACGGTGGGACGTGGATCCAACCCTTTTACGTCTTTTATACAAATATTGGAGGTATTGAATGTGTATAATCTATTTTACCGACCCACTGAGTGGCGACATGTCTCTCCAGAGTAGGAAGAGGCGAGCCAAAACTGCAGGGAAAAGCGCGAGGAAGCCGTTCTCATACTGTAAAATGGATGGCGAAAACGCTTTCGCTTTCGCACTGACGCACAGCGGTGGCAACGGTGGGGGGTTCCAAGAATAGACTGGGTGCACACTTTGAAACACGCAGCATAAATAAGCGCAGAATCGCAAGAGCTTCATCAGAGCTCTCAACCGAAATGCCAAGAAACGAGCGAGCCCCATCCAGCGAGCCCCATCCAGACTGCCAGGCAGCAGCCAGGCAGCAGCAACTCGTTTGTGACAGACCCGCTGCAGAGCCAAGGAGGGCGGAGGAGAACGCCCACGGAGGGAGGAGTTTGAAGCAGAGAGGGGTTTCCTGCTGTTATGGAGGAAATTACTGTTCAAAACTATTGTTTAGATGTCTGACGTCTTACTGATGCCAAAAATGAATGGTTAAAGTGACTGTTCTATCGAATTTCACAAAAAGCCGTTTATCTCAGAATAAATTTTCTGACGCTGAAACTAGGGATGTCAACGGTTAACCGTTAATCGATTAACCGTCGCTAACGTCGTTGTTCGGTTATTGCTGTCGGTCTATCAGTTAATATTAAAAAAAAAAAAAAAAAATTTTTTTTTTTTTGGTCTATTTACTCAATGAGCTCATGCCCAAACAAGGCGTGTCTATTTAGATGCTGAAATGTTAATGCTTTTTGTGTTAGAAATTCTAACACAAAAAGAATTTGTGTTGAAATGTTGATGCTTTTTGTTAATGCTTGTTAATGCTTTTTGTGTTAGAAATTCTAACACAAAAAGCATTAACATTTCAGCATCTAAATAGACACGCCTTGTTTGGGCATGAGCTCATTGAGTAAATAGACAAAAAAAAAAAAAAAAAAAAAAAAAAAAAAAAAAAAAAAATTAATATTAAAAAATTATGAATTAACCGATAGGTTAATCGATTATTAGCGTCGGTTAATCGAAAGTGAAATTAACCGAAAATTGACATCCCTAGCTGAAACCATGCTGTATTCAACTGCTAATGCTTACATAACTACTAACTCTACAAACTAACTATTTTAGACAGAGAAAGCACACATTCTATTAGTTCTTTTGAGATATTGTGTGTTCACAAAATCCTAACAGAAACGAATCCTCGGCTCTTGAAAGATGAGCCAGAATCCTCAAAAAAAAAACTTGGCAGAAGCTAACTACAGTATTGAAAAATGGCTGGCAGTGAATGTGTTAATGACCATGTATTCATATGAAATTGGATGTGTAGACTGCTAGACATGTAATTCAACATCACTAGCTGAAATGAAAAGCCTCACAAAAAGACCGGAACGCGCATCAGTCGTCCTTGTCCAGGTTTGGGAAATGTGTGTGTTTGGAATGAAATTCTGTTACATGCTTTCACCTAGCTATCTTTAGTCAACTCACATCACTGTTGTCTCTTTGCCATTCCAGCAGACAAGGATGATCCAGCAGGTGACGACGAATCAGGCCCCCAAAAAGGTAGTAAATTCTGCTTTCACAACAACAAATGTGGATTTGTTTGCACAGGTTTTTACTGGACTGTAATAGTAAGTCCCAATGATTCATATTCACTCATTCTGCAAACCAATGGCCTCTCTCTAATCAGTCCCTGGGATATTGCACACTGTCAAATTGCGACTGCAGACTGGACCAATGATGTTTAAAAAAAACATGTGACTACATTTCCTATGAATTTTGAGCCATCTGCCTCCTGCCCTGTTTATATTGGACACTTGCCTGTATTATGTGTGTTTACCAGATTGGGAAGTTGGCTTGGGCGCTATTAAGGTATAGACGGTTTTAACTTGACAACAAAAACATTCTAAATTGAACCCCCGCTCACTTCCTGTTGCAGTGTTTGCTATGGACATAAAAGAAAAAAAAACATTCAAGTGCAGGACTGACCATTCCGTGAAAACCGTCTATATACAGTTGAGCAGCGAAAACAAAAGTAACGATGTCGAGTGAATATCAGTTTGCCGAATGCTGAGAAAAAGGAAGTGCTGTGGGGTTGCGCTCTGGTGAAAACTGGGGTATTTAGATTAGGGTTGTGCGATGTCACCAAAATATCCATCGTGATTGTTTCACAGTCAAACATCGTGATTAACGATGGCATCGTCATTTATGCCATCAGCTGCTGCTATGCACGTTAAAAGCAGGACAGCTGAGCTCTTCATGAGACCGACAGGCAGGCTACTTAGAGCGGTGGAAATGGGCCATACGCTACTGCACAGAGCCAGGCGACTCAAGCAGTACTGCTGTAAAAGCTAGCAGTAGCCTAGCTGCTGCTGTTGTATTTCTCTCTCAACTCTCTCCAGTCTCCTCAACTGTCTCTTATTAGGTTCAAAAGCCCACGCGAATCTAACGTTATATATGCCAGTAATGGTGTCACTTTTCTGCCAGTAAAATTCAACACACACACGTTGTTGATCAGGATCTGACTGTAACATTAACGTTAGACTATTTGTTTTGCGCCGTTCAATATTGCTAGTGCTGTATCAATCAACTTCAACTTTCACTTTGGAAACAGGCGAGTCAAATTCACATTTGAAGACTTGTACTCACTGTGGGTTGAAAACAGGAAAGAACGTCAAGTTTCTTCTTTCTCTTAAAAGTTTTCACAACAAAAGAGCTGACTTCTCATGCGCGGGGGACGCCCCGGCGACATTAAACAAGCGCTCCCAGTGCAGAGAAGCAGTAGAGCGGAGGAGGGGGAGGGGAGGCTTATCTGAGTCTGAGTCTGAACTGGGTGTGCTCGTTTAATGCTGCCAGCGCGTCCCCCACGCGTCACGGTAAGTGGACTTGGTATGTTTTATTATTAAAACGGCACAAATTTAATTCGAACAGATAATTAATCACGATGATCCGATGTAGAAGGCTCAGAGGTCGATGGGGGGTCGGCCAATCACGATGGTCGATGCCATCTTCCATCGTGCCATCCCTAGTGCGCAGGCGCAGCTGAGAGAACAATGGCAACTGAAGGTGCCAGAACGGCTGGACTCTTAGCCTAAATATCTACATTTTTTTTTAGGTCTATTTTTTTTATTTTCAATACACCACTTGTTTTTTTCTTGTTTTTACCTTATTAATAGGCGTGTTTCAAGAACCCTGTTAATAACCTTCCCCCAATATGTGTTCCATAACCTAATTTATGCAAAATTACTATTATGGCAGAACCATGATTGATGGTCTAGACTATATGAAAGTCTTCTGTGCCCAACGCTGAAGAAAAGTCCATCTGTCCATAGTTGATCTGCTTGAAGCATTGGAAGTGTTCCATTGGTTCATTAAATATGCCATCAATCATGATGTGTATTCTTGCCTGAAAAGTATTGTGTTCTTTCCCCCTGCTGAAGGAGAGAGCCACGAGGACCCTGACAGTGACTCTGATAACTCTAAAAAGCCTTCCAGCTCCAAGGGCTCCACCAGAGGTGGGAGAAATAAAGGTAGAGTGGTGCCACACACCCAGAGAATACATCTACAACTCCACCGTGTCCTGGTGGATGTGGTAAAGCATAGATCCAAGTAGCTGCTCAATTTGGCTCAGTGTTGGCAGTGTGACAGCAATCTGGGCACCCAGGGTCTTATCATTGTGACGACTAATAAAGACTCTGGGACAGATTACCAAAATTTTGGGGTTTCCGTTGTAGAGCAGACGTTGCAATGCTTATAGTCAGACATCATATATGCATTTTATAGCTGTTTATAGAGATTAGCCAAAATGTGGTCTGGACCAAACTATCGATTGATGAACTCAAACTCCATTCTAATGTCAATCGGACTGCAAATAATGACCAATGGTGCATGGAAGCCCAAATCTTCTTAGCGCAGACGTTCGCTCAGACTAGTCGACTATCAAAACCACTAGTCGAATAGTCTGTAACTAATAAAATGCCCAAAACTGAGCGCAATTTAATCTATATGGTTCAAACGTCCCCAAAAATATTGCCTGTATTTAAGAGCCATTTGAAACCGTTAATTACGTTCATCATAATCGTCAATATTCACAAAATATTGCGCTGTTTGAACGCTGTTGAACATTGCACATCAGAAAACATCAACAACTCACCCCAGCGCTGTGTATTCAGGCTAAATATTCATTCCACAGTCACGTTTGGTAGCCAGCCTGAAACAGCCAGAAAACTAGAGACACTCTCACAAAGCACTCGTGTTAGCGGGCTGCGCACCAAAACACACAGTTTTCATTTTACATGATGACTATTTTGGGACCCGCCACGTAGCTGGTATCAGAGCATGTGAGCGGCTCTTTCCACCCGCTCCAGCGCTCACGGCCGCTCCGCTGCAGACCGCTCCCCGCTCGGTACAGAATCCACCCGCTCACACTCACCGCTCCGCTCAAAACAATAAAAGAGATAAAAAGGCCAGGGTGTTTTAATTTGTGTTTAAACGCCTGGGCAATGCGCATTGCTCATTACAAATAACATGAGCTCAGCAGAGTCGGCTGCATGTTGGTTTCTCTTCCTTCTCGTCTCGCCGCAGCTGGCAAGAAAATAGCGGGCGTGCACATGGCCACGCACCGATGCATTCTGTTTCGAACATGATGTGATCGAAACTGGAGCGGTACTGAGCGGGTGATCGGTGCCGCTCCAACTTTGGCTCCGGTGCCACTCTGGTCCCCGCTCACCGCTCAAGCCAAAATACCCCCGCTCCACGTTCCGCTCCGCTCACATGCTCCGGCCGGTAGACCCCTGAGCGTCACCCGTCAAACGTAAAATCTGGTCAGCAATGGCGCTTGGCGGGTGCTAATTTCGGGCCCTGGCTGTACGCCTACTTTATTAGGTGGTAGCACTGGTTCTGTTAAGCAAAACATTTGAGTAGCATTCAGGTGGTGGTTAAACGCATGCTTTATTGGTCTAAATTAATTTGTCATATACTGTAGATTGGGACGGATATTGTTATGATTTTAACGGCAGACTAGTACATTCTGCCAGTGCTTATTGATCCTGTGCATTAACAGTATTTTTGGTTGTTTTTGTTAAATTAAGAACAGAAACGGCTTTATTGAACAAAACGGTCAGCAAAATCTGAAAATGGGTGTGTTCATGAATTAAATCTGACCATTTCATCTCAGATCTGAATACTCCGGACATAGCTTCATGATCCTTTTCGAAACAACTATTTTTCCCATTAAGTAAGGTTTAAAGCATTTGGTCTTGCCATAGATTAATTTGTCTTTGTTTTGTTTTTTTCAGGGGTTGACAAGCAGAAGCCCATCATCAAGTCAGTCCGCCTCAAAGGTAACATATGGCCCATTGATAGAAGCCTTTGCCGTATATAGTAACATTAGTAATGTCACATAATACAACACTGTTTGGATCTCACCTGCAATTACCACTCAAGAGAATAATTTGTGACCCAAAGTGTGGGAAGTACTGGCATAAACCATGATGTGTATTCTTGCCTTAAAAGTATTATTTCCCCCTACTGAAGGAGTCGGCAATATGGAGCTTGACAGTGACTCAGACGCAGCACCCAAGGCTTCCAAGGTCACTGTCGGAGGTGGGGGAAAAAGGGGGAACGTAAAAAAAGGTAGAGTGCTGCCTGCCACACACACTCCCCACTATCTTCCCACTGTCCTTAGGCGCAAAAACTGACGTTAAACGCAAAAAAACGTGCCTTGCGCCTGCCTCGGGAAGATAGCATCATGGTTTTAGGCCCCGAAATGCGCTTTACGCCAAAGAGGCGTAGCGCAGTGCCAGAATAGGCCAGAATGGGCGTTTCAGCCTTAAATACTTGCCTAACAATATCTCCCCCCCTGGCGTTAATTTAGCGCTTAGCGCTTTTCAAAACCAGGCCTTATTCAGTGCGCCGCGGATATTACTGTGTGTATTTACGCACAGCTCTCCTCTGCCGATCTCACACTCTCTCCCCCTCTCTCTCACTCCCTCTCTCTCGCGCATCAGACAGGCACAAAGACCGATGGGAAAAAAAAAATGTTATATCGTAGTTTTGAGCCCATGTCATTCAGAGGCTGTTGAGCCACATGTGAAATCTCGTGCATAATTAATAACTGCCGCGCTTAACACGTTCACTGCCAATGACGTGTTGATACGTCAAAAAAAATCCAACGGTTGACTGCCAATGACGTGTTGATACGTCAAAAAAAAAGAAAAAAAAATTTGACGGTGGGACGTTGATCTAACCCTTTTACATCTCTTATACAGTATAAATATTGGAGCCACCGAACGTGTACAACCCATTCCACCGACCCACTAAGTGGCGACAGTGCTCTCCAGACTAGAGGAAGCCAAGCAAAAAGCAGTGTGAGGAAGCCATTCTCATGAAAATGGCTTGGCGAAAACGCTTTCGCTTTCGCGCTTGGGAGCTGGCGGTGGGGGATTGCAAATTTGCATAATAGATTATGGGTGCAACACACTTTGAAACACCTTTGAAACACCAGCAGAAAGGAATCGCAAGCAGCTTCATTCCAGCTGAGCTCACAACCGAAAACGAACGAGCCTCATTCTCATACTGTAGGCGAAAACGCTTTCGCGCTGGTGCACGCGGGCGCACAACGGTGGGGGGTTCCAAAAATAGACTGGGTGCAAAACACACTTTGAAACACGCAGCATAAAGCCTAGAATCGCACAAAGCTTCATCAAAGCTCTCAACCGAAAACCCAAGAAACGAGCAGCCCCATCCAGACTCGCCGACGAGGGGGCCGCCAGGGAGGGAGGCTGCTCAAACTCGCAGCAGCAGCAGCAGCAGCAGCAGCAGCAGCAGAAAACTCGCTTGTGACAAACGCTGCTGAAAGCCACCAGAGACACGCCCACGGAGGGAGGAGTTTGAAGGAGAGGGGGTTCAGAACTATATTGTTTAGATGTCTGATGTCTCACTGATGCCAAAAATAAATGGTTAAAGTGACTGTTCTGCCTGTTTGATTGAATTTCACAAAACTGCGATTATCTCAGCTTTCAGTCTCAGACGCTGAAACCATGCTGTACTCAACGGCTAATATCTACATAACTACTAACTCTACAAACTAACTCTTTTAGACAGAGAAAGCACACATTCTATTAGTTCTTTTGAGATATTTTGTGTTCACAAAATCTTAGCAGAAAAGAATCCTCGGCTCTTGAAAGATGAGCCAGAATCCTCAAAAAAACCCTCTGGCAGAAGCTACCTACTAGTGATGCGCGGGTCAGGTTTTTTTAAGGCCCGCCCCAACCCAACCCGTCATTGGAGCCAGCCCGCCCCGCCCGCCCCGTTAAAATATCTGAAAATTCCGAACCCAACCCAACCCAGCAGCCCGCAACGGCCAATTTAATGTAATATGTCTCCGGACGCAGGAGGAGCACAGCAGAGCTTCCAAGGTGTGCAAAGCAGCTAATAACTCTGTCTCTCTCTCTCTCTCTCTCTCTCACACACACACAGACACTCACATGCTGCCTGCGCGACAACAGTTGTAGCCTAGGCCTGCTCTGGATGAGTTGCGCTGCTGCTTTCATGACGGTCTTTCTTCAATTAATCCATGGTCTTCAGATAGCGCGACCGACTACGCTTCCCCAAAGTGTGGATGGCGTGACCGCACAGTGTTTCAAATGGAGGTAGCAGGTATAGAGGTAGGCACTAGGCAGGCTACAGAAACAGTTCTTATTCTTCCCCATTTCTTTTAATTACCTCATGCGCTCTCAATTGGCCATGTTGCAGTAGTAGGCTAAACGTAGTAGTGCAGCAGGTGCGCACACGGCTTACAGATATGGCCAAACTCGCTGTCTGATTTATTTTAATTACCTCATGCGCTCTCAATTGGCCATGTTGCAGTAGGCCTAGTAGGCTACTAAACGTAGTGCAGCAGGTGCGCACACGGCTTGCAGATACGGCCAGACTCGCTGTCTGATTTCTTTTAATTACCTCATGCGCACTCAATTGTTCACAGCCTACTCACGTTGCAGTAAAGTTGACAAATAGATCACAGTCGAGTCCACAACAGAAAATCTGCTGTGGCATTATATGGACACTTCAAATAATAATTACAGCGAATAATCCTTCCAAAATGTTTGTTTTGAGAGCACATAGGCTACCTCATTGAAGCGTTTCTTTACTCCATGTAGGCTAGAGAGTGCAGCAGGAGTCTGTCTGATTGTGTGTACCTACATGTGAGAGAGTTAACGTTTTTAAGGTTAATTACTCTGCGTGTTTCATTGCTCTAAATTATTTAATAATGTTGCTTTGTCACGTTCTGAGCCTGCCCCGCCCGCACCCGCGATATTTTCATAATTTGCCAACCCAGCCCGCCTGCGGGGCGGCCCAGCCCGCGGGACCCGGCAGGTTCTGGGTGACCCGCGCATCACTACTACCTACAGTAAAAAAAAAACGGCTGGCAGTGAATGTGTTAATAGTGTTTGTCCCGCGACTCCTTATATTTTTCTGTATGCGGCCCACAACCAAAAAAGTTAGGCCAGATCTGATCTAGCCCCTTGCAGGACTGTGCTGTCACTGGCTATTGGCAGCTCATACACAGTCCCTTATACGATGACCCTGAGAGGTGCTAAGAAAAGTCCGAAGCAGCAGTCAATGATGTTGATATACGTTTGTGTAGCAGAGACAAAATCCCTTACCAAAGCAGAAGGGTTTTGTAATTAGGTCTGCTGGGGTTTGAAAGCTGGATGCTGCTAATAAATAACTTTAATATACCAATCCTGTGCCGGTGAAACTATTATTTTAAAAATGGCAAGATGGTGGCAGCTCTGCAGTGTTATGATGGATGGGCAGGTGCAACTGCACAAAACACAAAAGGTTTGGTATATTAAAGTTAGTTACAACTTAGATGTTTGTTTGATTGTTTGTATTTTATTGTAGGTTCAACTGCTGCGGAAACGGTCATCGCACAACTGAGGAGGTGCCAGGAACAAAATGTTGCACTAAAAATCCAGCTGGATGCAGCAAAAGACAACATAAAAACCCTTAAGGAGGATAAAGAGTTTTTAAGCAAAAGCCTCTCTGAGGGTAAGTAAAGTAAACATCATTATGTACTTAATAGGGGTGTTACTGTACACGAATCAACATCTGTTAGAAAGACTGAACCGGCGAGCCGGGAAGCTCAGCTCATTCATAAACTAGAACGACCGCAACGCGGACTTATGCCTCCGCCATTAGTTCATTCTTGAGTCCAAGTGGATGTTGGAGCCAAATTGGAAGAAATTGCATCAAGGCGTTTCTGTGCAGAATTGGATATTTGAGCCAAATGTGAAGAAATTTAGTCAATGTGTTAGTGAGATATGGCGTTACCGAGCTAGAAAATGGCATTTGTTAGGTCACTGTGACCTTGACCTTTGACCTTTGATAACCAAAATGGAATCAGTTCATCCTTGAGCCTAAGTGAATGTTTAAGGCGAATCTGATGAAATTCCGTCCAGGCGTTCCTCAGATATCGTGTTAACAAGCTTGAAAATGGCGTTTGAGAGGTCACAGTGACCTTGACCTTTGACCTTTGACCACCAAAATCTAATCAGATCAGCCTTGAGCCTAAGTGAATGTTTAAGGTGAATCTGATGAAAGTCCGTTCAGGCGTTCCTCAGATATCGCGTTAACAAGCTTGAAAATGGCGTTCGAGAGGTCACAGTGACCTTGACCTTTGACCTTTGACCACCAAAATCTAATCAGATCATCCTTGAGCCTTAGTGAATGTTTAAGGCGAATCTGATGAAATTCCGTCCAGGCGTTCCTCAGATATCGCGTTAACAAGCTTGAAAATGGCGTTCGAGAGGTCACAGTGACCTTGACCTTTGACCACCAAAATCTAATCAGATCATCCTTGAGCCTAAGTGAATGTTTAAGGCGAATCTGATGAAATTCCGTCCAGGCGTTCCTCAGATATCGCGTTAACAAGCTTGAAAATGGCGTTTGAGAGGTCACAGTGACCTTGACCTTTGACCTTTGACCACCAAAATCTAATCAGATCATCCTTGAGCCTAAGTGAATGTTTAAGGCGAATCTGATGAAATTCCGTCCAGGCGTTCCTCAGATATCGCGTTAACAAGCTTGAAAATGGCGTTCGAGAGGTCACAGTGACCTTGACCTTTGACCACCAAAATCTAATCAGATCATCCTTGAGCCTAAGTGAATGTTTAAGGCGAATCTGATGAAATTCCGTCCAGGCGTTCCTCAGATATCGCGTTAACAAGCTTGAAAATGGCATTCGAGAGGTCACAGTGACCTTGACCTTTGACCTTTGACCACCAAAATCTAATCAGATCATCCTTGAGCCTAAGTGAATGTTTAAGGCGAATCTGATGAAATTCAGTCCAGGCGTTCCTCAGATATCGCGTTAACAAGCTTGAAAATGGCGTTCGAGAGGTCACAGTGACCTTGACCTTTGACCTTTGACCACCAAAATCTAATCAGATCATCCTTGAGCCTAAGTGAATGTTTAAGGCGAATCTGATGAAATTCCGTCCAGGCGTTCCTCAGATATCGCGTTAACAAGCTTGAAAATGGCGTTCGAGAGGTCACAGTGACCTTGACCTTTGACCTTTGACCACCAAAATCTAATCAGATCATCCTTGAGCCTAAGTGAATGTTTAAGGCGAATCTGATGAAATTCCGTCCAGGCGTTCCTCAGATATCGCGTTAACAAGCTTGAAAATGGCGTTCGAGAGGTCACAGTGACCTTGACCTTTGACCTTTGACCACCAAAATCTAATCAGATCATCCTTGAGCCTAAGTGAATGTTTAAGGCGAATCTGAATAAATTCCGTCAAGGCGTTCCTCAGATATGGCGTTAACAAACATCCGTACGGACGGACATCCGTACGGACGGCCGTACGTACGTACGTACGGACGGACAACCCGGATCCATAATGCCTTCGGCCTGGCTTCGCCGGCGGAGGCATAAAAATGACAGGAGGACTGAGGGGAAACCAGCTCTGAGATTGAAGTCCTACTATCAAAAGCATATAATTGAATACAGCAATGGAATTGGGGGGGATCGCGGGGGGACTGTGGAATCTTGTAATCATTAGGAAGAAAGAAATGGACACATTACTGTAACAAAACTGGGGCTGTGTGGCATTATTTGGTTCACTCCTTTCATAAAGGAGAGACAATGCATCTGAAAACTCATCTTGCCTGGTCCATGTTTTTGTGTTGTGATAATATATATATCATCTTTCTTTCAGCAATGAAGCTGGCAACATCTAACCCCTTCAGGGACCCACTTCCAGCAGTGCCAGGTCCAGCAGCGGCTCTACCAACAAATGACTCGGACTCGGACTCCTCCCACTACTCCTCCTCCTCCTCTTCCTCCTCCTCCTCCAAGCCACGGAAGAAGAAGAGGGCAAGACCCAAGAAGGGGAGCAAAAAGAAAAGAAAGAAGGGCAAGGCAAAGAAAAAATCGAAACAATTAAAGAGAGGTGTGTAGAAATGTTTTTTTGTTACGTTTTTTTTATTCGTTTTCCGACACATTATACAAACTACAAAATGAAATAAATTTGGTACATACTGTATAAACAAAATCCCATCCTACAAGTATCGCTAGCCCAGTGATTCCCAAACAGATCCGGGGACAACTGGCGGTCTGCGAGGCTCCACCTGGTGGTACTCAAGAGCCTTGCTGACTGCCATCAGCCTATCAGCTGATGATGTGCCAATATCATGCATCCCTAAAACCTAACAATGAAAAATGAAAAGCTGTGTTCACACAGATATATTTATTTATCTCCCTGTCGCTCGATTCAACCCTTTGGAATCGCTCTGTCGCTGAGTTTAAATAGCTCGTCAAATGGCACAAGAATTTACGGACATCTGGGGGCTAACGTTAGACAGGAATCGGGATGAAAACGCAATGTCATGATGTTTGTCCACTACGAGCCACCGTATTTGTTTACAAGCTAAGCCTATCAGTGTGCTCCTAACGCAAGCTTACCATGGTCTATACCGGTAGTACAGACTTCACTTCATGTCAGCTGTCAGCCTGTCAATGCGGTTTGTTGCCACACTAATAAACCAGCGGTTTGTTCCAAGCCAGTGTGATCCTTTACTTAGACGGCAGGCAATCTGCATTGGGCGACAAGCGACTTTTGCCAGCGAAATTTTGCTCTAGTTGGGATATTTCATCTCGGGCGACGAGCAAATTTTCGCCCTATCGCTCTGTCTCTGTCGCTCGGACGCCCAGCGATTTTTCTCCCCGGCGAATATACGCTCAATCGCTCGTTTGCATTGACTTTGTATGTAAACTCGATGCCAGCGAAAAACTTTTAATAGTTCGGTGTGAACGCACCTTAAAGGAGGACTTACCCCCTAGATATGTATTAGAACAGTGATTTGAAAATACCTATGGAAAAAACCAAGAAATGACATATGCTCTTGTCTATACTGGACTCTTTGGCTGTGTTGAAGTCCAGATTTTTTTTCGGAAATCGACGCCATTACAGTTTGCCTATTGCCTCAAAAATAATTTATTTGAGAGGGGCCATATCTGTATAAATATCAACAATTAGCCAACGCTGGTGGCCTGTATGGAAAGAGCTTTGCTCAAAATGGTTGAAAGTTATATCAATTTGGTAATTCAGTGGCGAACTAGAAATTTAATTATTTTTCTGCATGTAACTCTATGGCAGTGTGTTGAACTACGTTACGAGAGCAAAGTGGCATGGGCTCGTTACAGCAGCACACCGCACAATACGACAAACCCCCCGTTCTGGGGTAACACAATGCGAGATTTCTCTACGTCATTCCCTCGTCCAAGTTGCCATATAGTCCCTTTTTCATTTTAGTTTGGGGGCTTTTCGTGATTGTTGTTAAAAGTTGTGCAAAAGTTTTTTCCTCTCAGCGCAGTGCAGGCTGCCTGCGCCTCCTCCCTCCTGCCAGACCCCGGCTGGCGAAACAGCCTGTTGGTTACATGCTGCCACTCCGACGTGCTGCCACTCCGACGTTCTGCCACTCCGAAATATCGGCACTCCGAAAGGGGGTCTATATTCCCCGTTTTTCACTAACCTCTCCCAACCCCCACGCCAAACCTAACCTCCCCCTATGCCTAAACCTAACCTCCCCCAGACCCTAACCCAAAACCTAACCTCTCCCACCCCCACGCCTAAACCTAAGGTCGGCATTGCGGCTTCTAAGGTGAACGACCGCCAGTCCGAATGATGGAAGTTAACGTTCGGAGTGGCAGCATGTCGGAAAGGCAAAGGAACCCCCAGCCTGTTGCATGCATGGGGCGCTTGTAACCTCACGGAGCAACAAACAAACAGACAGAAATAGCTGGTGTGCGATTTAGAGAATACAGTCTGAGATTGGGTACAGGATTGAGGGAATCCCGCATCTGTTTGCGAAGGTGCGACTGGACAGGACGCTTTTCACAGACGGGCACAGTAGTCGGAGCGAGGCGAGTGTCTCTCAGGGCTACTCAGGGCAGAGCTGCAGATCTCTCCTTCTCCTCCGCGCATTCAGTCTGTCCAAAATCATTACCGATATAATCTCAGTAGGAGGGATGCAGGGAAATGATAGTAGCCGATGTGTTTAGAGAAGCTTTGTCACGTTGTCACGTCGTAGTATAGCGTTATATTTTACATGTGCGCTAAACTGCGACCATATTTGTTTGCGGAAATATCAGACTGCTCTCTCTACTGTCAGAGCACAGAGAGCTCTGCTCTGCTGCGCGCGCCCGCGGAGCTTGGAGCTAGTGCATGAGGTTTACAGTAGGACTCTCTCCCGCCTGGCTGGGCTGGAGACAGCTGCTTCCAACTCGGACTGATAATATATACATCATCATTCGAGCTTATTCAGGTAAGATATTAATAAAGTAGTGACACATTCAGCGGGAAACTAACTATAATTAAGACATGTGCCAACTTTGACGACGTTTGGTTCAGTATTTTAAGAGCAAACTTCAATAGGAATAGGCTTGGAGTTCTGAGGAGCCGAAAGGGTACAGGGGGGGTAAGGGAGTAATTATCTTGAAATCCCATAGTCTTTGGGAACACCGTGACGTAACGACGTGTCAAATATCCCATTCATTTGAGAAAAAAAAAAAAAGCAGTCTTTGACCCTAAGAGGGCGCTTATGCCAGATATGCTGCTGAAAAATGATACAAATGGTAAAATGGCAACAGTTTGGTGTCAAATGTGGAAATTCTGACCAGAATTCTTCACACATCACCCCCAAAGTCATATATATTGGTTAAAAGCTGAAAAAAAGTGTTTTGGAGGTAAGTCCTCCTTTAAGTTGATACACAGCTTCTTCCAGATCACCCTCTGTAACATGATCACAAACATATAAATAGTATGTTAAAACAGCGATGTTAGAGGATAAAAAAAGAAATCACATGCAATCCTCAAAGTATGAGGGTAAATAAGCCTAGTTCAGGGGTGATCAAACTCATTGTGGTTCACGTGCCACATGGGACACAATTAGGTCCCAAGTGGGCCAGACAAAGTAAATCAAGGCATAATAACCTATAAATAACAACATCTCCAACTGTCCACATTTCTTTTAGTGTAGGCTTAATAATTGTGCCTAGAGGTACATTTTAAGAACACTGTTTCACATAGGGTTGTCTCCATAGGCCTATCATTCTTCTAAAATTAATCTTTGTAGTGCGATAAAAACAATGAAATCAGCTACCAGATCACCCGGGGTTAACTGTTTTAGGCCTATTGCTTACACCCTTCAATTTATACAAATAAGCATGTCTAAACACTCTACTTGGTTGGCTTTCCCCCAGTCCAATGGGTTTGTATCAAGTGATCACGGCATTTCTTGCATTTTCTAGCTCTCCCAATTCCACAAAAGTCGGCATTGCTCTCCGTCAAGTGCCCTTAAGCCACCCTCTACAGTGTGTCCCCTACCATTCATCAGGCCTGGCGCGCCCGCCAGGCCAACGGCGCCCCCGCCAGGCTGGCCAGATCACCCCTTCCCCCCCAAGTTGATGTTTTCACCTGGGGTCTTTAGCTGTGGCACACATTTTGAATGCACTGCCCACGAGGTCCGTGGTTGGTCAATTCATATGTCTGTCACATGTTTTTTTTTTCTTGGGGTGCGGGCGTTAACCACTTTTGAGAGTTGTGCTCGAGACGTAGATATCGGGCCCTATTCTCCCACATGCCTTAGGCGCAAAAACTGGCGTTAAACGCAAAAAAAAGTTGCCTTGAGCCTGCCTCGGGAAGATAGCGCACAAACACTGCTCTAAGTTTGGACGCGATTGGCGCAATGGTGTGCAAGTGGCTGTGGACCTGGAAGATGTCCAGGTTTCAAAGTGGGCCGCAGCATTCTGAAGTTTGGGAACCCCTGTAGTAGGATATGCACATATTCATGTGATGCCATCTGGTGAGATTGAGTGTTTTTCTGATCAGCTAATAGCTACTTTTGCCTCAGAGTTGGCGACACAGTGGCCCTTTGGGCAAGCTATATAAATAGGTTTTACCTCGGCTTCTTTCTCCACTTTAGTTGGATGCATCATTAACCAGCAGAAGTCTGTCCAAACCAAAAAGACTGTAGAACCACCACCATGCTTAATTTTAAAGGTCATTTTAAAACTATGCAATTGGTATGGGGGGACTGTCATATATGTTGACGGTAATTGTTTGTTACAAATGGCACTTTTTCTATGTGGTTCGTTTTGCTCCACAGATACCAGTGGAATTGCTAGTTACGATGTTGATGGAGGTGGTCCTAGACACGGGGGACAAAGCTTACATGACCCTGTCTCTAGTGTGTAAGGTGTTCCGGGATGTCGTGGGCCAGCCAGGTTTCCGCAGGCAGGCACATTTCTTGTGGATACTGAGTAAGGAAAACTAGCATTTTATACTAAATTTACACATCTAACTTTTGATCTATCAGCACATTTCACAAAAGGCAATATTGTGATGAGAATTCAATTACAGACATGCTAATACATTACCACAGTAAGCAATTCTAACATACATTTATATAGAAAAACCAAAACAAATTAACAAATAGACATGTCTGAAACAAAAAGGATCCATGCATATCACCACAGTTGCGGTTCCAATAGCCAACATTGTAATATTTTTAGATTGGAACATAATCTTTAGGAACGGGATGGTGTGCATTGGAATTTGGTGGGAAATACCGTCTCTATTATGCAGGTTACATTGGAGTGGGGAAACGAGGAGAGATCTTCCAATGGTACAGTGAAACGGATTACCCTGGATTCTGCAGCCATTTCTGCGCGATGGACTCACAGCAGCTTGAGTTGATGCAGGAGGTGCTAAATTTTTGTTTGTGTGTGGCGATTACCTATTTTATAGGATGGCAGTGGCTCAACCTAAATGTTAAGGCTGGATTTAGTAGGCTAATTCAAAATGTAAAATAAGGGGCAGTAGTGGTTTTAAAACTTATTGTGGCCAAGGCACACCAAAGGGCAAGCCAAACTCTCAAAGCACACCTGTATAGCTGTGCCAAATAGTCTGTAAATGCTTTTTAGTTACTTAACAAGCACATTTACTTTAGATATTTCAAGAATTATTTTGAAACTTTGTCAAATTACATCAAAGATATATTGGAAAATTTGTGTTTTTTGAAAAATTGTTTTTGGCCCATTTGCACGTAATTTTGAGGTTTAATCAGTTCGAATAGTAGCATAATTTTGTGGTTCAGAATAAATCTATAGCTGTCCGAGTCCCCTTTTAGTTGATGGCACAAGCAGTGTTGGGCAAGTTACTTTCAAAATGTAATATACTACATATTACTAGTTACTTTCATTTGAAAGTAATACGTTACTTTACAATATTACTTTCTGTGTAGAGTAACTCGTTACTTATTACACTACTTTTGCATTACTTTTACCAAAACAACAGCAGCAGCAGAATGACATTGCCGCCCCGGAACCATCCCGAAAAAGAATTTCAACCGCCTTGAAATCAGTGTAAACAATCCAAAATTCTAAATGTTATTCTTTTCCTTTGTTATTGTCATCTATAGTGGTTATTTGTATAAAAACACACAGTTTGATTAGAAAATGATTGTATCTTTTTTAAATTTGTGCTTTCATTTAATCAAAGGTAACTCAATTTGTAACTTGAGTTACTTGACAAAGTAACTGGTATAATATTACTGAAATCCTATAAGTAATAAGTTTATATTACTGAGTTACTGCTAAAAGTAATATATTACATGTAATATGTTATTTTTGTAATGAGTTACCCCCAACACTGGGCACAAGGCAGCTCAATTTAACCCCGGGTTGTCACAAAATCCCAAGTGAGCGTGACCGGAAGGTCATCGGTTCTATCCCTGGGACCGGCTGAATAAATCTGGTTTGGGAAGGTGAAAAGCAATGCTTGCCCCTCCCTCATTTCAACCACTGAGCTGCGGTTGGGCAAGGCCCTTAACTCCAGGTTTGGGTGTGAATATGAACAGGGCGCTCCTGAAAAAATGAGCATTGCTCTAAGTGAGACCCCCTGTCAAAAATAAGGAAAAAAGCAACATGCCTTCACTTTGTTTCGAAAGGAAATATATATGTATTTACTTTAGTATGTACATGTATACACACATATGCGTGCGTGCACACACACACAACAGATATAGGTGTGTGTGTGTGTGTGTGTGTGTGTGTGTGAGACCTCTTTACTTTTCTTTTTTAACACTGGTCTGAATTACTTAAAAACAAGAATGCTGTAGATGTGAGTAAAACTATGTAGTTTCTCTGTTTTTCGCTAATGTGCATCAAGCTGTGTGGGGATATAAAATAACCTATAAAGACACACCCTTGATTATGTGATAACTGGCAGTTTTTGGGAAGCTACTTTGAAAGCATAGCTTAGGAAGCTACCAACTTCACCATGGAAGTAGTTTGAACTATGGCTAAGCTCCCTTGGAAAAAATTAGTTTATGAAACTACAAGCTACACAGAAAAAATTGTTCAACTACTTTTTTTAAACATTAAAATATACAATATATATATATATACGATAATAGCCTACGAAAAAGGCACATGCCAGCAAAAACTGACTCTCAATTGAGTGTATTGCAATATGTGACACACAATATTTTTAAAGTTATATTTTTGTTGTAAACAAATCTGGGTTCTTCTGGGTTTTGTTTTATCAGACAAATAAACAGTAAGTCTGACTGACAAAGACTTGAGCACGTCTTAAAAAAGGATATCCGTTGTCTTACTCATCAGTTTTGTAACCTCCGTCAATCTTCACAAAAACATCACAACTAAAACAGACTAGTCTTCAAACATTAGTTTTTATTTAGACAGTATGGACAGCTTGTCACGGCTCTTCAACTTGCGCCTTGTATGAACAGCTTGAAAAATCAGTCTTGTCAAAGGGGGTTATGGTTCAACAGTAATGGTAAAATAAATATACAGTATATATTAATTTTATTTGATTGCCCAAAATTGTATTTAGTAGTTTTGAGTAGTTAAACTACAAAAAAATGCCCCAAAATGGTTGAACTACTTGACTGACTACGCAAATATGAATGTAGTTGATCTACCAGCAAGTTACTGCAAAATGTAGTTAGACTACGTAGTTCACTACTCACCCACACTGGATACTGGACAGTTATTGAAGGACTGGATAAACATGATAACACCTTGGTAATGCTTTCTGTTTCAGTAATGACCCCTGAAAACGTCATGGAGAGGTATGCACGGGTGCTGCAGCTGGTGAAGGGGAGATGTGGCAACTTGACAGCTGCTTATCGGATTGAGGGAGTGGACAGAAAGACCATTTCAGACACGGCCGCCATATCAGAACTTGAAGCTGTCAACAGTACAAAGTACACCGAGCTAAGGGCCACATTGGTGAAAGGGGAGAGTCTGGCCAACTTCGCTAAACGCTGCAAGGCCTGTATTGTGGAAGAAGGCCTCCAGGACCAGGTGGAGGACATGAAGAAAGCAGGGACGTTGCTGGCAATCTGCAAGCGCTCTTAGATTAGATTTTAGCAGTCAGCCTCACTGAGCACGAAACTCCGCTGTAGAGAGGGAGGGAAAGTTCATCACCGTGGGGTAGAGGAGGGTAGAGCAGTTTTATGTGGACCATAAGCGCTCGATGGTTTGTGTGTGGGTCCCTGTGTTTGTGTTCACAAAGGACACAGCGTATTCATGTCAAAACTCTCCACTCATCTGAGATTATCGTGATCACTTGGTGCACATGTTGTGTAATGAGTGGCATCAAGTGATCGCTTCTTCTTAAGGCGAATAATGTGTCTCCTCTCACCTTTCAGTCCAAGCATTCCGAAAACCCATTCTCTCCTCCTCCAGGTCCTTCTCAAAGAAATCAGCCTTGTTACGGCTCGTGCACACCATGAAACGCTCGGCGGCATGCCTCCTGTGAAAGCCTCTTTGACGCTGCATCTTGATAGGCTGTCTTGCTCCATTTCCGCATCTGATTGGTCCATTTCAACCTCGCGCCCCCTGCCGCAGGAACCGCCCACCGCCTCTAGTCTGCGAAACGCTGGGCGGTTCCTGCGGCAGGGGGCGCGAGGTTGAAATGGACCAATCAGACGCGGAAATAGAGCAAGACAGCCTATCAAGATGCAGCGTCAAAGAGGCTTTCACAGGAGGCAAGCCGCCGAGCGTTTCATTGTGTGCACGAGCCGTTGGCCACAATTTGGCACAGTGCTCCCCTCAGGAAAGGAGGAGAATTCATCACCGTGTGGAGGCCACAGTGAGGGACTGTCTCTTCCTCTCCTGAGGGTAGAGGACTTGTATGTGGACCATGAGCGCTCATGATTTACTGAGAAATGATTGTATCCAGCATTGTCCATCGCGTTCAGATACACTCTCCACTCATCTGAGATTATCGTGGTCCCTTGGTGCACATGTCGTGGAATGAGTCGCATCAAGTAATGGCGTGATCGCTTCTTCTCAAGGCGAAGAATGTGTCTTCTCACCTTTCTCCAGGTCCTTCCCAAAGAAATTAGCCGTGTTACTTAGCCACAATTTGGAACAGTGCCCCCCTCAGGAGAGGAGGAGAATTAATCGCCGTGTGGAGGCCACAGTGATGAACTGTCTTCCCCTCCTGTGGGGAGCGTTATTCCCAATTGTAGCTAACAAGGCTGATTTTTCTCTGTCCGTATGTAACTGTCACTGAAGGGAGAGACACAGAGGTTTAGATTGTTTTTTTATTTAATGTGCAAAAAAGGAGGTGGTGTATTGGTTATAACTTGATTGTTGCAGCTGTTATTTGTTTTTAATATTTGCTGCCATGTTGACAGGATCTCTCACCTGTACATTTCATATAATTAACATTTCATATCACAAAGCACTTTATTCAGAGTCATTAAAGAACTCCCAGCCTCAGTGAGTACGACTCCGTTGTAGAGAGGAGGGGAAAGTTCATCACTGTGTGGAGGCCACAGTGATGAACTGTCTCTTCCTCTCCTCTGGGGTACGCTCTTCCCAATTCGAGCTAACAAGGCAGGTTTTTTTCTCCTTATTTATGCAGATTTTATAATTTGTTTATTTATTATACTATTTACATTTTCAAAGTCCAGCAGTCAGCCTCAGTGAGCACGACTCTCCGCTGTAGAGAGGAGGGGAAAGTTCATCACTGTGTGGAGGCCACAGTGATGAACTGTCTCTTCTTCTCCTCTGGGGTACGCTCTTCCCAATTCGAGCTAACAAGGCAGGTTTTTTTCTCCTTATTTATGCAGATTTTATAATTTGTTTATTTATTATACTATTTACATTTTCAAAGTCCAGCAGTCAGCCTCAGTGAGCACGACTCTCCGCTGTAGAGAGGAGGGGAAAGTTAATCACCGTGTGGAGGCCACAGTGATGAACTATCCCTTTCTCTCCTGAGGGGAGCGCTGTGGCTAACGAGGCTGTTTTATTTGTCTTTATTGGCTCAGTTGGATTTGTTTTTTCTTTAATGTGCTTGTTCCAAATGTGTTGTGTCCCATATCTGTTGGAGGTACATTTCTATCTGTGCTGCCATCTTGACAGGACAGGAGGACAGTGGTAAAAACATTTTTGACTTCCTCCTGTTGTACTTGTTTTTCATATTTCCCACTGATGGGTTAGAATTAGGTATCCAGTATAATAAGTGTGGATTCATTTAACCCCTACCCGACCCCTAAGAATGTAGAAGGAAGATGTAATGTTGCATGGTCATTAACAATTGAGACATTATATTTGTTCGGTAAGGTGATGCTTACTAACATGTTAACACGTTCACTGCCAATGACGAGATATCTCGTCAAGCAGAAACCAACGGTTGACTGCCAATGACGAGATATCTCGTCCAAATTTTTTTTATTTTTTTTTGACGGTGGGACGTGGATCAACGCCCCCACGTCTCCTATAAAAATTTTGGAGCCACCGAACGTGTACAACCCATTCCACCGACCCACTAAGTGGCAACAGTGCTCTCCAGACTAGAAAAAGCCGAGCCAAAACTGCAGGGGAACGCGCAAGGAAACCATTATCATACTGTAAAATGGATTGGCGAAAACGCTTTCGCTTTCGCGCATTATCGCGCTGGGAGCTGGCGGTGGGGGATTGCAAATTTGCATAATAGATTATGCGTGCAACACACTTTGAAACACTGGCAGAAAGCCCACAATCGCACGCAGCTTCATTGCAGCTGAGCTCACAACCGAAACGACTCATGCAGACTCGCCCAAAGAGCAGCCGCCAGCAGCCAGGCAGCACAGACAGGCAGAGCCTCGCTTGTGACAAACGCTGCAAAGCCACTAGAGACACACCCACGGAGGGAGGAGTTTGGAGGAGAGGGGGGTTTCCTGCTGCTATGGAGGAAATTACTGTTCAAAACTATTGTTTAGATGTCTGACGTCTTACGCCAAAAATAAATGGTTAAAGTGACTGTTCTATCGAATTTCACAAAAAGCCATTTATCTCAGAATAAATTTTCAGACGCTGAAACCATGCTGTATTCTACTGCTAATGCCTACATAACTACTAACTCTACAAACTAACTCTTTTAGACAGAGAAAGCACACATTCTATTTGTTCTTTTGAGATCATTTGTGTTCACAAAATCTTAGCAGAAAAGAATCCTCGGCTCTTGAAAGATGAGCCAGAATCCTCAAAAAAAAAACTTGGCAGAACCTACCTACAGTATTGAAAAAACGGCTGGCAGTGAATGTGTTAAGTAATGGTAAAGTAAGCAGGAAGTAATGGTGTATTCCTTAGTAACAACTCAGGAAGATGTACTGCTTTACTTGAGGGGTCACACACATGTTAAGTAATGGTAAAGTAAGCAGGAAGTAATGGTGTATTTCTTAGTAACTACTCAGTAAGATGTACTGCTTTACTTGAGGGGGCACAAACATGGGAACTAATGGTAAAGTAAGCAGGAAGTAATGGTGTATCCCTTAGTAACAACTCAGGAAGATGTACTGCTTTACTTGAGGGGTCACACACATGTTAAGTAATGGTAAAGTAAGCAGGAAGTAATGGTGTATTCCTTAGTAACTACTCAGTAAGATGTACTGCTTTACTTGAGGGGGCACAAACATGGGAACTAATGGTAAAGTAAGCAGGAAGTAATGGTGTATCCCTTAGTAACAACTCAGGAAGATGTACTGCTTTACTTGAGGGGTCACACACATGTTAAGTAATGGTAAAGTAAGCAGGAAGTAATGGTGTATCCCTTAGTAACTACTCAGTAAGATGTACTGCTTTACTTGAGGGGGCACAAACATGGAAACTAATGGTAAAGTAAGCAGGAAGTAATGGTGTATCCCTTAGCAACAACTCAGGAAGATGTACTGATTTACTTGAGGGGGCACAAACATGTTAAGTAATGGTAAAGTAAGCAGGAAGTAATGGTGTATCCCTTAGTAACTACTCAGTAAGATGTACTGCTTTACTTGAGGGCGCACAAACATGTTAAGTAATGGTAAAGTAAGCAGGAAGTAATGGTGTATCCCTTAGTAACAACTCAGGAAGATGTACTGCTTTACTTGAGGGGTCACACACATGTTAAGTAATGGTAAAGTAAGCAGGAAGTAATGGTGTATTCCTTAGTAACTACTCAGTAAGATGTACTGCTTTACTTGAGGGGGCACAAACATGGGAACTAATGGTAAAGTAAGCAGGAAGTAATGGTGTATCCCTTAGTAACAACTCAGGAAGATGTACTGCTTTACTTGAGGGGTCACACACATGTTAAGTAATGGTAAAGTAAGCAGGAAGTAATGGTGTATCCCTTAGTAACTACTCAGTAAGATGTACTGCTTTACTTGAGGGGGCACAAACATGGAAACTAATGGTAAAGTAAGCAGGAAGTAATGGTGTATCCCTTAGCAACAACTCAGGAAGATGTACTGATTTACTTGAGGGGGCACAAACATGTTAAGTAATGGTAAAGTAAGCAGGAAGTAATGGTGTATCCCTTAGTAACTACTCAGTAAGATGTACTGCTTTACTTGAGGGCGCACAAACATGTTAAGTAATGGTAAAGTAAGCAGGAAGTAATGGTGTATCCCTTAGTAACAACTCAGGAAGATGTACTGCTTTACTTGAGGGGTCACACACATGTTAAGTAATGGTAAAGTAAGCAGGAAGTAATGGTGTATTCCTTAGTAACTACTCAGTAAGATGTACTGCTTTACTTGAGGGGGCACAAACATGGGAACTAATGGTAAAGTAAGCAGGAAGTAATGGTGTATCCCTTAGTTACAACTCAGGAAGATGTACTGCTTTACTTGAGGGGTCACACACATGTTAAGTAATGGTAAAGTAAGCAGGAAGTAATGGTGTATCCCTTAGTAACTACTCAGTAAGATGTACTGCTTTACTTGAGGGGGCACAAACATGGAAACTAATGGTAAAGTAAGCAGGACATAATGGTGTATCCCTTAGCAACAACTCAGGAAGATGTACTGATTTACTTGAGGGGGCACAAACATGTTAAGTAATGGTAAAGTAAGCAGGAAGTAATGGTGTATCCCTTAGTAACTACTCAGTAAGATGTACTGCTTTACTTGAGGGGGCACAAACATGTTAAGTAATGGTAAAGTAAGCAGGAAGTAATGGTGTATTCCTTAGTAACTACTCAGTAAGATGTACTGCTTTACTTGAGGGGGCACAAACATGGGAACTAATGGTAAAGTAAGCAGGAAGTAATGGTGTATTCCTTAGTAACAACTCAGTAAGATGTACTGCTTTACTTGAGGGGGCACAAACATGTTAAGTAATGGTAAAGTAAGCAGGAAGTAATGGTGTATTCCTTAGTAACTACTCAGTAAGATGTACTGCTTTACTTGAGGGGGCACAAACATGTTAAGTAATGGTAAAGTAAGCAGGAAGTAATGGTGTATTCCTTAGTAACTACTCAGTAAGATGTACTGCTTTACTTGAGGGGGCACAAACATGGGAACTAATGGTAAAGTAAGCAGGAAGTAATGGTGTATTCCTTAGTAACTACTCAGTAAGATGTACTCCTTTACTTGAGGGGGCACAAACATGGGAACTAATGGTAAAGTAAGCAGGAAGTAATGATGCACTAACATGGTAAGTAATGGTAAGGTAATCATGAAGTAACGATGAGTACTCATGAACAACTGGTAAGAATTTGGTGGAGTCATGCTCACGAACATGGTAAGTCAGTTCTTAACTCATTCATGGCCAGTTTAGGACTGCCAATATTTAGCACAGGCCAAAGATTTTCATAATTGTTGGTCATCTTTCAAGACCCACAGTAAATTATCTATTAGCACCAGAGTGATTTGCAATACCTCAAAATGAAGATGTACGTCTCTGGGTTCACCAGGAAAAAAAAAGTGAGCTTTTAGCATGTTCTGTACTCTACTTATATCCATTTATATACACCCTGTTTTCACCCAAAAGGTCTCTTTGAGAAGGCAAATAGGAGAAAAACGCCTTTTTGTAAAGAAGACAATCTCAGGCAGATCTCGCTCTCAATTCTTTTATTTTGAACTGTATTGACATCAGACATGTAAATACTATTCGTTATGATACAAATGACAAAAAAATATATATATATATATATACACATGAAGTGCTTTTTTTACATTCAACAATGCAGTTTACTCAGTGTGAGTGAGCGTGAATGTGTGTGCGCGGGGCCCATGTGTGTCTCTTTAGATTACATTTCGTCATTTAGCACACTTTTATCCAAAGCGACTTACAATGTCACATTCTGTCAACATTAGTGGAATCAACTGTGGAACATCATCTACACAGATACACCCTTGCAGCAAGCAGTAGAGTAACATCAATGTTTTTTTTTTGTTTTTTTGTTTTTGTTTTTTTTGGAGGGGGGGGGGGCGGTTTGGGGTGAAGAAGGGGGGGAAGATGCTAGATGGGGGGAGGGGGTTTGGGGTGGAGAGGGGGGGGGGGGGGGGAGATGCTACATCAAAATGACAAAAAAAAAAATATATATATATATATACACATGAAGTGCTTTTTTTACATTCAACAATGCAGTTTACTCAGTGTGAGTGAGCGTGAATGTGTGTGCGCGGGGCCCATGTGTGTCTCTTTAGATTACATTTCGTCATTTAGCACACTTTTATCCAAAGCGACTTACAATGTCACATTCTGTCAACATTAGTGGAATCAACTGTGGAACATCATCTACACAGATACACCCTTGCAGCAAGCAGTAGAGTAACATCAATGTTTATTTTTTGTTTTTTTTGTTTGTTTGTTTTTTTTGGGGGGGGGGGCGGTTTGGGGTGAAGAAGGGGGGGAAGATGCTAGATGGGGGGAGGGGGTTTGGGGTGGAGAGGGGGGGGGAAAGATGCTACATCAAAAGGGTTAGTTCAGGAGGGACTCAAGTGGAGCTTGAAAAGGCGAGTTTTTTTTCCAAAAGGTGGACTCACTGAAAACTAATAAAAAGTTGAAAAAAAAGATGGGCAGGGATTCGGCCGTCCTGACCTCAGTGGGGAGTTCGTTCTACCACTGAGGGGAATTTACTCTTTATAGTTCAGGGTGTCATGGTAGACCTCAAAGCAGGGGACCCTGCACAAGGGGATGCGGCAGAAGTGGCACTGGAAACGTGTCTCCTTTCTCTTTTTGTTGCCCAGACACACCTTGCATTTCTTAGCTGGGTTGTCATTTTTGGGGGTGGGGTCATTCCTGACAGGGAAATGCTTTGCCAGGTTGGCAGACAGCCTACTCGGACGGTCAGCGTAGGGAACTCTATGGAGCTTTGTGGCAGTGGTCCACGCCTGTATCAGACTCTCCTGGAATGCATACATGGTCTTTACTGTGCCCTGTGGGTTTTTAGCTCTGTATAGGACGAAAGCGTTGTGGAGGCAGATTTGGAACATGTACAGAACAAATTTAGTTGTCCATTTATACGACTTCCTGATGAACGGGTAGTACGAAATCATTTGATCCAGCCTATCAACACCGTTCATAGACTGGTTGTACTCTACCACAGAGACAGGCTTCTCCTTCACCACCTTCCCCCTCACACCTTTCTTCCACGTCAAGACCTGTCTCATCTCGTTCTGGTGAAATGTGGATACCATTCTCACAACATTTGTGTCCCGCCATGCCAAGCACAGAACCCGGTCAGTGTGGAAGGCAATTCTGCCCCCTGGTTGCAGGGTGGCCTTCTCAGCATGGTGTACAGCTGGTGGTTCTCCTCTATGCTTTCGCAGTGTGCCACATACATGTGTCCCCAGATCTAGCAGGATATCACACATGTTTACAGAATTATAAAAGTTATCCATGTACAGTTTGTAGCCCTGCTGTTCCAGCCCCAACAGGAGACCACACACTGTATCTACAAGAGATTTACCGTCTCCACAATAAGGCATCAAATTATAACAAAATCCTGTCTGGGACTCACATAACACATAACTTTTGATCCCGTAACGCACAGGTTTCTGTGGGTTAAAAACTTTGAAGCTCAATCTGCCTCTCCACAGTAAAGTTCCTTCATCTATTGAGATGTTCTGGCCTGGCTGGTAGAGTTCCTGGAACTTGTTCACTAGCATGTCTAAGACTGGGCGGACTTTATGCAACCTGTCATCATTGTTTCTCACTGCTGTGTTGTCAGTAAAATGCAGGAAACGCAGTATGATCTGGAACCTGTTTCGGGACATTGTCTTTCCAAAATAGGGGGTCTCCAGCACCTCGTTCGTGGACCAGTAACTCTCCAGGTCAGGCTTTCCAATGAGCCCAGTCAGGAAGAGGAGCCCTAGGAAGGCCTTCAGTTCAGCAATGTCAACAGGATTCCATGCATCGAGCCTGACACTCGTTGCGCCAGCCTCAATTGTCTGCTGTGCATACAGGTTGGTCTGGTCCACAACATACTGCAGCAGCTCTTCAGTCAGGATGAGTTCCAGGAAATCGACCGGCTTGTCCGACTCCAGCGCAGCAGCACTGTTGAGCAGGCCAGGAACAGCAGTGAACGGGATGTCTTCTGGCTCCCACGGCACTTCATCCATGCAGTACCATTGCTGCTCTGGATACAGGATAGGTGTTATAAAAATATAGAAATACAAATACATTACTATAGCACACTCACACACACACAAGCTTGTAGATCAGCTATATTGGGCAAAGAGGGAAAATGAACATACCTTTGGTGTCTTTCTTTTTCCCCTTCTTGGGTTGCTGTCCCTCCATTGGCTCTCCATCTGCACCACGGCCTGTAAATAAAGAAATACATACATTACAATACAATTTACAACACACACACAACATGTATAATTGTGAGCTTGTAGATCAGCCATTTTGGACAAAGACACAAAAGAGGGAAACAAGATCTTACCTTTTGATCTAGGTTGTTTTTTCTTTGATGTGGGCTCACTGGGTTGTGCAACAATCGGCTCCTCAGGCTCCTCATCTGAAATAAAAGCAATATATCCTCAGTAAACTATATAATCACATTTAGTACAGAGAGACAGTGTATTGTACTAGTGTCTCAGTAAACTATATAATCACATTTAGTACAGAGAGACAGTGTAGTGTCTCAGTAAACTATATAATCACATTTAGTACAGAGACAGTGTAGTGTACTAGTGTCTCAGTAAACTATATAATCACATTTAGTACAGAGAGACAGTGTAGTGTCTCAGTAAACTATATAATCACATTTAGTACAGAGACAGTGTAGTGTACTAGTCTCAGTAAACTATACGATCATAGAATGCAGAGACAGTGTAGTCAGTAGTCACACACACACACACACACACACACACACACACACACACACACACACACACACACACACACACTGATGACATCATCACTGGGACTTTGTGCGTGAAGCTGGTACTGGTACTGTCTGTACAATATGCATATATCAACAACAAAATTACTCCTTACCACGATCATCGGGGTCCTGTCGCATTGGATTCCAGTCTTCCTCCCCCTCGACATGGACAACTGGCAACGGTGTGACCATCTCCTCTTCAGATGAATGGGAGCTTGATGGCTGAGAGTCAAAGTCACTTTCCATGTAATCCCGGGGCGTCTTTGCACGGCGCAAATGCGCCCTGGAAAATGGCTCCTCCTGGGGAATCATGTCTGTTGTTGTGTTGCCCTCGATCTCCTCCTCGTCACTAAGTTCTGACTCCGTCTCGTCTCGCAAATGCGCCCTGGAAAATGGCTCCTCCTGGGGAATCATGTCTGTTGTGTTGCCCCCGATCTCCTCCTCGTCACTAAGTTCTGACTCAGTCTCGTCTCGTTCGGGCTGGGACACAGGAGGCTTGGGTTTGGGACCAGGCGCTGGAACCGGATCGATGGTGGTCACGGGTTTGACTACCAAGAACATATCATGCAGTGTCCGCTGCCCAGCAGCAAGGCCAGCAGCAAGGCGAACAGCTCGGGCACCGCCGCGCCGAGGGGCGATGCGGTGTTTGGTCTTTCCTTTTGGCTTCACCATGACTGACTAGACTATGACTACTACAACTAACTAACTAAACTATACTACAGACTATACTACAACTAACTAACGCTAACTAAACTGACGACTATAGGCTACTAGCTACTGTAATCTCTTCAACTTCAACTTCAACTCAACTCAGCACACTGTCACAACCGTACACAATGGCGTCTCTCTCCTACTCTGCAAAGAGGCAGCGTTTCTCACGGCTTTTGTCTTCTTGCCTCCTCCCCCATTTAAAAAAAACAGCTGCGGTATGTGTTTGATCGCGTGCTGTCGGCTACCCTTTGAAGGCAGGGACCTGTGTCTGTGTCACAGGCTGGGAAAGTGTTTGCTGCACGCGCTGCACTAATAAAACCAAAAACACGTCAAACACGTCTTTGGCGTGGATGGCTATTTCTGATAAGACGTCAAAGACGTCTTTGGCGGTGAATGAGTTAAGGAACTACCTGTTCATGAACTAGTGAAATATATTAAAAAAAATTTTTTAGGGAAGTAATCATTACTTACTGGTTCGTTAACATGGTAACTAATGGTCAGTTCTTAAGTAACTACCATTAAGGATATTTAACACATTGAGTGCCAAGGACGTCTGTGGACGTCCTAAAAAAAAGTAACGAGGAGTGCCAAGGACGTCTGTGGACGTCCTAAAATCATAATTCATATTATTCCATAATTCTGCTGTTTAAGGTCGTACCTAGCCAGTGAGCATGAATCCCTTCAAGGGATCACACGGCGCCACCTTAAACATCGTCACAGGAGCTGCTCCACCCACCTCAGATCCTTTACTTTGTACAGGAGACAGCGGAGAAAGTGGAAACCGATGCATGCTTTCTGCCAGAGCCGTATATATTGCTCTGTCTACAGCGGAGAGTGGGCTCGGCTGCATCCGCGCTCACAACTGAGCTCTTATGCTTCTATCTATCTCCACACGATTTCCTAGAAAGCCAGCATCCGAAGCCGAACGGCCAAGCCTTTTCGTTCAGTCGCGTTTGCCAGCGCGCATCATTTCCTTGATGGGCGCTGGGATCTGTCCGGGGCAAAAACGGAGTCGAAAAAACAAACTCTGTGCGTGTGGGAGGAGCCCGCAGCTCAGAGGTGGAGAGGGGAGAGGGGGGAGGGGGGGGTGGAGAGGGGTGTGTGGCACACAGGCTGCACAGAAACCACACCACACGCCACCACATCAGAAAACACCAGCCAGAGTCAGTGAATGTGCTCGAAATTAGAGTGCAAAAGGTATTCATAAAAGGGCCTATATCTTGGAAAGTAAAAAAAAACGACAGAAAACCCTTGAAAGTGCACTTTTTTGAGAGGCTGTCATTTCATAATGGAACTGTCTAGAAACAAAATTTCTTCTTTGGAAGAAGCAGGAGTGTTCAATGTTTCATTAAAGTCCAGCCCCGTTAATATAGCCATAATAGAAAAAATTCTATAGCTGTTTTCAACTGAATGGAAGTGAATCTGGCACAGGCTCCAGACAATTTTACTGAAGCGCTGTGGCACTCAATGTGTTAAGGAACTACCCATTAACTATTAATGAACTAGTGAATGAAAAGCACACATTCTATTTGTTCTTTTGAGATCATTTGTGTTCACAGAATCTTAGCAGAAAAGAATCCTCGGCTCTTGAAAGATGAGCCAGAATCCTCAAAAAAAAAACTTGGCAGAACCTACCTACAGTATTGAAAAAACAGCTGGCAGTGAATGTGTTAAGTAATGGTAAAGTAAGCAGGAAGTAATGGTGTATTCCTTAGTAACAACTCAGGAAGATGTACTGATTTACTTGAGGGGGCACAAACATGTTAAGTAATGGTAAAGTAAGCAGGAAGTAATGGTGTATCCCTTAGTAACACCTCAGGAAGATGTACGGCTTTACTTGAGGGGTCACACACATGTTAAGTAAAGGTAAAGTAAGCAGGAAGTAATGGTGTATTTCTTAGTAACTACTCAGTAAGATGTACTGCTTTACTTGAGGGGGCACAAACATGGGAACTAATGGTAAAGTAAGCAGGAAGTAATGGTGTATCCCTTAGTAACAACTCAGGAAGATGTACTGCTTTACTTGAGGGGTCACACACATGTTAAGTAATGGTAAAGTAAGCAGGAAGTAATGGTGTATTCCTTAGTAACTACTCAGTAAGATGTACTGCTTTACTTGAGGGGGCACAAACATGGGAACTAATGGTAAAGTAAGCAGGAAGTAATGGTGTATCCCTTAGTAACAACTCAGGAAGATGGACTGCTTTACTTGAGGGGTCACACACATGTTAAGTAATGGTAAAGTAAGCAGGAAGTAATGGTGTATCCCTTAGTAACTACTCAGTAAGATGTACTGATTTACTTGAGGGGGCACAAACATGTTAAGTAATGGTAAAGTAAGCAGGAAGTAATGGTGTATCCCTTAGTAACAACTCAGGAAGATGTACTGCTTTACTTGAGGGGGCACAAACATGGGAACTAATGGTAAAGTAAGCAGGAAGTAATGGTGTATTCCTTAGTAACAACTCAGTAAGATGTACTGCTTTACTTGAGGGGGCACAAACATGTTAAGTAATGGTAAAGTAAGCAGGAAGTAATGGTGTATTCCTTAGTAACTACTCAGTAAGATGTACTGCTTTACTTGAGGGGGCACAAACATGCACTAATGGTAAAGTAAGCAGGAAGTAATGGTGTATTCCTTAGTAACTACTCAGTAAGATGTACTCCTTTACTTGAGGGGGCACAAACATGGGAACTAATGGTAAAGTAAGCAGGAAGTAATGATGCACTAACATGGTAAGTAATGGTAAGGTAATCATGAAGTAACGATGAGTACTCATGAACAACTGGTAAGAATTTGGTGGAGTCATGCTCACGAACATGGTAAGTCAGTTCTTAAGGAACTACCTGTTCATGACCTAGTGAAATATATTTAAAAAAAATGTTTAGGGAAGTAATCATTACTTACTGGTTCGTTAACATGGTAACTAATGGTCAGTTCTTAAGTAACTACCATGGGAACTAATGGTCAGTTCTTAAGTAACTACCATTAAGGATATTTAAGGAACTACCCATTAACTATTAATGAACTAGTGAATGAAAACAAATGAAAAAAAAAAATTAGGGAAGTAATCATTACTTACTGGTTCGTTAACATGGTAACTAATGGTCAGTTCTTTAGTAACTACCATGGGAACTAATGGTCAGTTCTTAAGTAACTACCATTAAGGATCTTTAAGGAACTACCCATTAACTATTAATGAACTAGTGAATGAAAACAAATGAAAAAAAAAAATTAGGGAAGTAATCATTACTTACTGGTTCGTTAACATGGTAACTAATGGTCAGTTCTTAAGTAACTACCATTAAGGAACTACCTATCAACTACTCATTAACTAATCATTAACTATTCATGAACTAATGGTTCGTTCCTTACTCGTTCCTCAGTAACTACCCATTTTTTGTGTTACAGTATTATTAAGTGTTACCGATAAACCTATACAAACCTAGACATAAACCCTAAATTACATCGTTTGAAGGTTTTCCTGCATTTTGCTTGCCAGGGTCTTTAACCCTCTGCAACAATATCATTTGTCATTATCAGCAGCCTGCCACTTGTCAAGCACACTGGACTGTAAGTCTCTTTCGTCCTTCATCCTTCCTGTATTTCCTTTGTGGAGTCCCACTACAGGTCGCAAGGCCGAAAGAATTGTCAAGTCAAGTCAAGTCAAGTCAAATTTTATTTATATAGCACCTTTCATACACAAGGCAATTCAAGGTGCTTTACAAAAAAATAATCGAAAAAACAAGCAGCAAAGCAATGCACATATAAAAAACACATAAAAAACACAGCCGACAGTTTTAGTTAAAATATACTCAAATTAACAAACATGAAACATTATTTCTGTTTTAAATAAGTTACAAGGCACTCTTCAGTATTATTATTACATGTACAGTCCATTTGTTGGAAATGTACAGGAATCTTTTTTTTAAATTACAGGCCGAGAGAGGCAGTAGTTTAGTAGCAGTTAAAAGCAAGAGTAAACATAAAGGTCTTTAGCTTGGATTTAAAAATAGGCAGAGTAGGGGCAGATCTAATGTGTTCAGGGAGTTTGTTCCAGTTATGAGAGGCATAGTGGGAGAACGCGGCTTCACCATGTTTTGATTTGGTCCTCGGGACAATTAGTAGACCAGTGCCTGAAGATCTCAGGGATCTGGATGGTTCATAGTGTAGAAGCATTTCAGAGATGTAGTATGGGCCTGACCCGTTGAGAGATTTGTAAACTATTAGCAGAATTTTAAAGTCTATTCTAAGATTTACTGGCAGCCAATGCAGGGATTTGAGAACTGGTGTAATGTGTTCAGCTTTCTTGGTTCTTGTTAGAACTCTAGCAGCCGCATTCTGAATGAGCTGTAGTTGTTTAATAGCTTTTTTGGGAAGACCATTGAGAAGACTGTTGCAGTAGTCTAGCCTGCTAGAAATGAAAGCATGAATTAGTTTTTCAAGATCTTGTTTGGACATGTAGCCTCTAATCCTTGCTATATTTTTTAGATGATAGAAGGCAGATTTTCTTATAAGCTTGATGTGGGAGTTGAAATTTAGATCAGAGTCAATAATAATGCCAAGATTTTTTACCTGGTCCTTTGGCTTCAAAGATAGGGATTCGAGGTGAGCAGTAACTTTGAGCCTATCTTCTTTTTTGCCGAAGACAATTATCTCTGTTTTGTCTTTATTAAGTTGGAGAAAATTCTGGCACATCCAATCATTAATTTGCGCAAGGCACTGACACAGTGCTGCTCTTTTCACTTGATCTTAAATAAGATCAACCAACGGGCAAATAACAATAACGAGAGGATATGTCAGTCCCATGTCAGCAGCCCTTCATAAAGATTTTGCACAGTTCCCCCCCCAAATAAATAAATGTATTGCACAGATGCGTACAAGATCCTGCAATACCGTTGTTAAGAATGCCCACAAATAAGCCAGCTTTGCACTTTTACACAGAAAACTGGGCTTTTAGATAGCATGCTGGCTAAGCAAAAGACCCATGCCATGCTATTGTTGCCATGGAGATGAGAACATAACAAATAAGTGGAGCCTTAACGGTTGTTATGCATTAAATTTGGGGGGGAATTAATTCCATCCATCAGACATCAATTGCTGAGAAACACCTTGCAGGTGTTAACCTGGGAAATGCTCAATAGTTAAGAAACAAATTAATTTGAGATTACTAAAATTACTCTACCATAATCTCTTGTGATGCTATATATATACTAGAAATTTCTAGGGTGGAGACTCTGGACAGACAAACAGACACCCACTACCCACCTAGCGCCATCGGCTTCTTCTTCTAATGGCTTTCTGGCAGACTGGATGCCTTGCGGCACATTGCTGCCTCTCACAGTTGGGGGATATTCTTCTTTCTCTCACTCAGACCCAATTGTCAGTTTGCGCAAAAGCATCCCTCAGTATTTTACCGATCTCTGTTCCAGATATGTCCACCTCATCCAGGGACCTCTTATCAGCATCAAGCACAATCTCAATCCTCTCTGTCTTCCCACTCAAACCAGAAGCACAGTCTTCTTCTGCTTCCGTTGCACCTTTGGCTCGTTCGTACCCAGAAGGATTTATTACATCACTGAGGACATCACAATTGCTCGAGTGACATCACTGTTGACATCACATATGTTGCTCAAGTGACATCACTGATGACATCACAGTTGCTTGAGTGACATCACCGATCACATCACAATCATGATTGGCACCGCCACAGACATCACCACCACAGACACCAATTAGCCAATTTTAACTAAAGATAATGTCACCCAGCCGATTTTAACAGTGTGTGTGTGTGTGTGTGTGTGTGTGTGTGTGTGTGTGTGTGTGTTTGTGTGTGTGTTATATATCTATAGGTCTTACAGGTGAATACCCTTGGCCACCACCCCATCCTTTTTATGGGACACAAAGACCGCAAGGGCCAGCTGCATGGAGACATGATCCACCATGTTGACCCTACACAAGTAGCCGTACAGGAAATCATCCTAAAGATGAGGAAGCTGTATGAGTTCCTGCTCAGAAGTAAGATGTTATTTGTCTAACATGAAAGTAGTGTTACAAAATTATATGATGCACTTAGGGAATTTCTTTCCTTGGCACACTGTCACTGGATTTAAAAAATGTCATTCTCCAGTATGTTACATACAGTGTATGTAGACTTGTGACACAGTCAACCACATACTAGTACTGTATTTTTATGTACATACTGATGAGTCAAAACTTAACGACAGCAGCAGGAAAGGGAAGGCTGAGGAGGATAAAAACAGATGGATTTAAAAGACAGCGGCCATGAGATTGGCTTACAATGGAGGTGTGTAGCAATGTTGACAGGCTTACAATGGAGGTGTGTGGTGAGTGTCGCTATCCCATTGGATAGACGAGAACAGCTAGCTAAGTAAGGGATAATTAACGACTAGGAGCCCTATCTTCGTATGGTGCTATCATTTGCACTGCCGTTTGCGCACCTCTTATTGCTGCTATCCTCCCTGCGTCTTAAAGGACGGCTTTACCGTGGGGAATATGAATATATATTAAATCTCACGCCCCTAAGGTTTTAGAATCCGTTGAAATTTTTGAAATTGGAGCTTCACTGCCTGACCTATCAGGCATCTCTCACATATTTTAGGGAAGCCGGAGTTACGCGTCATCCGGCCTCCCTCCCCGTTGCGGAACTCGAGCGCCTATGAACTACAAGTCTTGTGAGCCATGGTCCCGCCTCTAGAGGTCCTCCACGCCCCTTCAGAGCTCTCGACGAAAAGCAAAAGGCAGCCATCTTGTTCACCCGCATAGCATACTGTAGCTAGGTTAGCTTTCCATAGCTCCTTGCCAAGAGACCATATCTCTGGAACGGAAGCACCAAAAGAGACGGGACTGGCGGCATTGGAAAGCTCGTCAAATTTTACATCTAGTAGTAGGTGAGTTGAAGTAACGAAATCAACGCTGAGCAATGTACCCATTTTTACACATTTTTACAGAAAATAGTTACAACATCAGATGCGCGTAACTCCTACGAAAATGCCTTAAAATGCATGAAAAAAAAGATTATGAAGACATCTCCCGACATATATACTACCGTTTACATTTGGTGCAATTTGGAGGCAATTTTATTTTCGATTTATTTCTTCTTCTTTGTATCTTTTATTGTCGAAGCCTTCTTCTTCTTCTTCTTCTTTGAGTTTTATGGCGGTTGGCAAACATATATGTGCATTACCGCCACCTACTGGAGTTTGATATCAGCCAAATGCCTGAGGGGTGGGCATGAAAACGAAGGCCACGCGAGCCCAGTGCATTGTGGGAAATGTAGTATTTCGGGTCCCCGCACCCGCCCCTCCCCTCCACCACCCCCCCCCCCCCCTCCACACAGAGTGGATTTCTGGTGATATCTCTGGCGGGAAACAACCAATTTCAAAAATTTCAACGGATTCGAAAACCTTAGGGGCGTGAGATTTAATATATATTCATATTCCCCACGGTAAAGCCGGCCTTTAAGCTATCGTCTGCCTCCACCATCCAGTGGATGCAGACGACGTAGGCGTGGCCCAGGTGTGTCCGTGGGCCTCTAGCCTATCATCTGCCTCCCGCAAGTATCATTTTGCGCTCTGGTGAAGATACCGTCGCTATGTTTTGAGCGTAAACAGAGGTTTGAGTGTCCCCCGTGCCAAAATAGGCGTTCCAGCGCAATGTGTTAGAAAAAAAGGCCTTGGGTGCTCTCAATTTTAACGCCACCAAATAGCTGGTCTTAGCGCAAAAAAAACCTCTACGCGAGGCGTACGCGCAGTATTCTCCACGCAGTGCAGGAAATCCTCGCTTGGATAGGGTCACATTACGCACGGCTCGCGGACACACTTGCCTCCTCAGAATGCCACGTTGATTTTCAACTGACCAACACTGCAGAAAAATCACACCTTGATTTAAAAATGAGAATTCGTTTGTCATGGTTTTGTGGCAAAAAGCGAGTCTGTGTGTAGCGCGGGGAGGGGGGCTTTTAAGTGTTTGGCTAGTGTGCCGGGTCCTGGAGGGGGGTTTTCCCGGAGAAGGTGTGAGCTGGGCCGGGTAGGCAGGCCGGGTGGGTCGGTGAACAGGGTGGGTAGAGGCACTGAGGCAGCGCTGTACAGTGCACGGTCCCGCGCATTGAAATCAGTTTCTGGCAGCAAATAATTTTTTGACACAACACCGGCCAGTAGGCTTCTGGTATAGGCTATTGAAATAGGCTAGAATTAATATCTCACACATCCATACCCTATTAAAGAATCATTTTTTTTTTAAATGTGTATGTTATAGCCTATATGAGCGAAACGAGTAATTAATAGGCTACTAATTACAAAAGCATACATTTTCATTATGGTTCATCCTCCATTCTCTCCCTCTCTCGTTCTCTCCCCCCTCTCTCTCTCTGACTCTCTCCCTCTCTCTTTTCTCTCTCTCTCACTCTGTCACTCTGCTAGAAAGAAGCTGCTGTCACAGACGTGATGGCGGTGACGCTGTGGCTTTTATGTTATGGACATAAACACGCCTATGGAGGTTTGCGCCGAGATGACCTGAAGCGCAGCGACCCGACACGCCCACAATTAGGCCATTGCGCGGCGCTATTCCAGCGCAAAACGGGCGCTAACGCAAAATTACCGCCGTTGCGAAGATAGGGCC